>NW_026521001.1:365000-397500 GCF_024256425.1 Clarias gariepinus | reverse complement strand
TAATATAAAAGTATACATGTATTTAAAAAAGATTTATATTTTTATTTTTTCATATACAACATATTTATTTTCATATTTCTTATTTTATTGTCTAGTGTAATTTGTAATTTGTAAACCATTAACCTATAAATTTATGTTCTAATATAATATTTGATAGTGATTTTTGGGGGGGGGGGTGGTCTGGGGCAATCCATGGCAGCGTATAACACGTGTTACAAAAAACTATTTAGCCGCTCTTTTTCCATTTCGTCAACCAATCAAAGGGCTTGTGATCAGTGTTTCTACTGTCGATCATATCGCCTTTTAAACCAACGCACGAGTGCGCAATAATTCTAGACAACTCAATCCAGCTCTACTAATCATCAACAACAGGTGACTGCTCGAAGAACCGAATTAGCCAGATCGTATTAGCATGATGATCTCATCTTAGATGTGTCACTTCATCTCGGATGTGTCAAGCAACGTATGAAGAACAGACCCCTGGTGTTGTTGTGTTGTGATGTTGTTGTGTTGTTATTCAATTCAATTTTATTTGTATAGTGTTTTAACAATTGTTATTGTCACAAAGCAGCTTTACACAATCAAAAGGGTTATAGAAGTGTGTATGAGATGTGTGTGTGCGTGAATCAAAATGATCAGATGGTCCCTGATGAACGAGCCGAGGGTGACGGTGCTGAGGGAAAAACTCCCTGAGATGGTAATAGGAAGAAACCTTGAGAGGAACCAGACTCACCAGGGAACCCATCCTCATCTGGGTGATAACGGATAGCAGGGATTGATCTGCACTCATACTGTGTGTTAGGAGGCTGGAAGTTTAGTATAACAGGAGATGTTAATTGATGTTGGTCGAAGAAGGAGAGGAGGAAGGCATGTTCGAAAGCAGAGAGAGAAGAGGAAAGGCAAGAGTTTAGGAGTGATAGTAGGGACTTTGAATGTTGGGACCATGACAGGGAAGGGAAGAGAGTTAGTTGATATGATGCAGAGAAGAAAGGTGGATGTACTGTGCGTCCAGGAGACCAGGTGGAAAGGTAGCAAGACTAGAAGCTTAGGATCAGGGTTCAAATTGTTTTACCATGGTGTGGATAGAAAAAGAAATGGAGTAGGAGTTATTCTAAAAGAGGAGTTTGTAAGGAATGTTCTAGAGGTGAAGAGAGTATCAGATAGGGTGATGAGTCTGAAGCTGGACATTGAAGGGATAATGTCCAATGTTGTTAGTGGTTATGCCCCACAGGTAGGCTGTGAGTTAGAAGAGAAGGAGAAATTCTGGAGTGAGTTAGATGAAGTGATGCAGAGCATCCCCAAAGGTGAAAGAGTGGTGATTGGTGCAGACTTCAATGGACATGTTGGGGAAGGGAACAGAGGTGATGAAAATGTGATGGGCAGGTTTGGTCTTCAGGACAGGAATGTAGAAGGGCAGATGGTGGTGGACTTTGCAAAGAGGATGGAAATGGCAGTAGTAAATACTTTCTTCCAGAAGAGGCCGGAACATAGGGTGACATATAAGAGTGGAGGCAGAAGCACTCAGGTCGACTACATCTTGTGTCGACGTTGTAACCTGAAAGAGATCAGTGACTGCAAAGTGTTGGTAGGGGAGAGTGTAGCCAGACAACACAGAATGGTGGTGTGTAAAATAACCCTGGTGGTGAGGAAGGCGAAGAGGACAAAGGCAGAGCAGAGGACAAAGTGGTGGAAGCTGAGAAAGGAAGAATGTTGTGAAGTCTTTAGGGAGGAGTTGAGACAGGCTATGGGTGGTCAGGAGGTGCTTTCAGTTGACTGGACAACTACAGCCAATGTAATCAGGGAGACAGGTAGGAGGGTACTTGGTGTATCATCAGGTAAGGGGAAAGTGGACAAGGAGACTTGGTGGTGGAATGAGGAAGTCCAGGAGTGTATACAGGGAAAGAGGCTAGCTAAGAAGAAGTGGGACATGGAGAGGACTAAGGAGAGTAGACAGGAGTACAGGGAGATGCAGAGTAAGGTGAAGGTAGAGATGGCAAAGGCCAAACAAACAGCATATGAGGACTTGTATGCTAGGCTAGACAGTAAGGAGGGAGAGGAGGATCTGTACAGGTTGGCAAGGCAGAGAGATAGAGATGGGAAGGATGTGCAGCAGGTTAAAGTGATTAAAGATAGAGATGGAAATGTACTGACAGACGCCAGGAGGGTGATGGGAAGATGGAAGGAGTACTTTAAGGAGTTGATGAATGAGGAAAACGAAAGAGAACAAAGAGTAGAAGAGGTGACTGTTGTGGAACAGGAAGTAGCAAATATTGGTAGAAGTGAGGTGAGAAGGGCGTTGAAGAGGATGAAGAGTGGAAAGG
This sequence comes from Clarias gariepinus, assembly GCF_024256425.1. Classification (NCBI taxonomy): domain Eukaryota; kingdom Metazoa; phylum Chordata; class Actinopteri; order Siluriformes; family Clariidae; genus Clarias; species Clarias gariepinus. The sequence continues at coordinate 395,179 of NW_026521001.1, read as the reverse complement.
CTGTTGGTCCTGATGACATACCTGTGGAGGTATGGAAGTGCTTAGGAGAGGTGGCAGTAGAGTTTTTGACAAGTTTGTTTAACAAGATTTTGGAGAGTGAGAGGATTCCAGAGGAATGGAGGAGAAGTGTATTGGTGCCAATTTTTAAGAACAAGGGAGATGTGCAAAGCTGTGGCAATTATAGAGGTATAAAGCTAATGAGCCAGACAATGAAGCTGTGGGAAAGAGTAGTGGAAGCTAGGTTAAGGGCAGAGGTGAGCATTTGTGAGCAGCAATATGGTTTTATGCCTAGAAAGAGTACATCAGATGCAGTATTTGCTTTGAGGATGCTGGCGGAGAAGTATAGAGAAGGTAACAGGGAGTTGCATTGTGTCTTTTTAGATTTAGAGAAAGCGTATGACAGGGTGCCAAGAGAGGAGCTGTGGTATTGTATGAGGAAGTCTGGAGTGGCAGAGAAGTATGTTAGAGTGGTGCAGGACATGCATGAGAGCTGTAAGACAGTGGTAAGATGTGCTGTAGGTGTGACAGAAGAGTTCAAGGTGGAGGTGGGTCTGCATCAAGGATCGGCTCTAAGCCCCTTTTTGTTTGCTCTGGTGATGGACAGGATGACAGATGAGGTAAGACAGGAGTCCCCATGGACTATGATGTTTGCAGATGACATCGTGCTCTGTAGCGAGAGCAGGGAACAGGTGGAGGAAAATTTGGAGAGGTGGAGGTATGCTCTGGAATGCAGAGGAATGAAGATACATGTGTGTAAATGAGAGGGACCCAGGAGGATCGGTGAGGCTACAGGGAGCAGAGGTAAAGAAGGTGCAGGATTTTAAGTACTTAGGGTCAACGGTCCAGAGCAACGGAGAGTGTTCAAAGGAGGTGAAGAGGCGGGTACAGGCAGGTTGGAATGGGTGGAGAAAAGTGTCAGGTGTGTTGTGCGATAAAAGAATATCAGCGAGAATGAAAGGAAAGGTGTACAGGACAGTGGTGAGACCAGCGATGCTCTACGGCTTAGAGACAGTGGCGCTGAAGAAAAGACAGGAGGCAGAGTTGGAGGTAGCAGAGCTGAAGATGTTGAGGTTCTCTTTGGGAGTGACAAGGATGGATAGGATTAAGAATGAGTTTATCAGAGGGACAACCCACGTTAGATGTTTTGGAGATAAAGTCAGAGAGGTCAGATTGAGGTGGTTTGGACATGTTCAGAGGAGAGATTGTGAATATATCGGAAGAGGTTGGAACTGCCAGGCAGGAGGTCTAGAGGAAGACCAAAGAGGAGATTTATGGATGCAGTGAAAGAGGACATGAAGTTAGTTGGTGTGAGAGAAGAGGATGCAGAGGATAGGGTTAGATGGAGGCAAATGATTCGCTGTGGCGACCCCTGAAAGGGAACAGCCGAAAGACAAAGAAGAAGAGATGTTAATTGATGTTAATATGGAGTCTGGTTCATTACTGAAGTCTCAGGTAGCCTGTGGGAAACTCCAGTACTGAACTATTGAGTGACTGCAGTCACGAGTCCTCAGAGAACAATGTTGTGATGTTCTGATGTTGTTATTTGATGTTGTTTTGTTGTTGTTATGTGATCTTGTGTTGTGATGTTGTTTTGATGTTGTTATGTAATGTTGCTGCAGGACATCCTGAATCACCTGATTAATGACATCGAGCAGTTCCTGGCTCTCGTTCTCACTGCGGCTCCCAAAGTTGACAAGAAAAAAAAGAAGAAGAAAAAAACCCAGAAAGGTGAAGACGAGTTTATCACTGTGTACAACTGTGTTTATGTTCTGCCAGTAATGTGTCTTTATCCTCTTTCTGTGTGTGTGTGTGTGTGTTAAGTAGGACTACCCTCAGAGGAGAAGTTTAAAATTTGCCTGCAGAAAATCAAAATGGCATTTAACTTGTTGGTGAGTGAAAAGCACACCTAGGTAGTGAAAACACACACACACACACACACACACACACAACACACACACAGAAAGTTTCTTTAGATTCTCTGCAGGGTTCACTCCCCTGCTCCATCATCAGTAAAGATCAGTGAGAACATTCCAGAAGCAGCCATGCGACGTGACTCTACCACCACCGTGCTTCACCCATCAGCTCGTACATTTAGCAGATCCTCTTTCACGCCGCTCCATCACTCTGGACCTTCTCCATTCCAGGATGTATGTGTCTGGTCTCTGTGTTTGTGTGTGAGCTCCAGTCTGACCTTTTGATCCTCACTGCTGATAAGAGATTTACATTGTGTCCTGCAGCCTCCGTATCTCTGCTCTCCATGTGGTGTTCTAACGGTGGAAGGTGAGATCTTCAGTCCTGCATTGTGGAGGGTGTTGGTGATGTCACTGACAGGTGTTTTTGTGTTGTAGCTCCAATCATCAGCTGCTGGAGTTCTTGGCCAACCGGCTCCATGCCTGGTTGTTGTTTCTTTTCTCAGGACATTCCGTCGAGTTTCCCTCCTTTCCTGGTTTTCTCCCACACACGGCTCTCTGCTCCTCACGTTGGCTAAACCTTCATGGGTGAAACTCGGAGCTCAAACCGAGAGCAGACATTTAGAGCTATTAACTGTTTAAACTACCAGTCTAACAGCACACACCTGGTCAACGAAACACACCTGTCAGTCACCTGTCCCAGTATTTTTGGTTACTTCAATACGTTTAAACAAAATGTTTCAAGGTATCAGGAAATGAATCTCTCTCTCTCTCTCTCTCTCTGAGCCCAGGCGACACTGAACGGTCAGATCGAGTCCCCCAGTGCTCCAGAACTCACACACGGTCTCTTCTCCATCTTGGAATTGGTAAACACACACACACACACACACACACACACACACACTGGGAAGGAGATTTCAAACTTTGAAAGTTGAAAAGCAAAAACATAAGTAAATATTTGAACACACACACACAAACACACACACACACACACACACGAACACACAGTTATGAGGAGTAGGTGAATGTCAAAACCAGACCTGTCAGGTGAATGTGAGGACGGGCAGAACTGGGAAGGAAGTGCACTAGGTATTAATTTGTGAGTGTGCATTTTCACTAAAAACATGTGACTTCATTAAATCATTTGGGGGCGGAGTCAGAGCCAATCAGGAGCTAAACAGGAAGATACTCTGACCTGCGGATTCACCATATACACTGTGTGTGTGTAGGTTGTGAGTCGGTGTGTAGATGATCTCCCTCCACGTGTCGTTGCTCCGCTGTTGGAGCCGGAGTGTGTGCGCTTCCTGAGTGAGGAGGCAACACAGGAGGAGGACCAGCTGTGGCAGTCACTAGGAGATGCCTGGAACATCCCCAGGTACCACACGCTCTTCATCATCACCGTCACCATTATCATCACCACCATCATCACCAGACCCTTTTTCTGTGTGTGTGTGTGTGTGTGTGTGTGTCAGGACTCAGTGGCCGGAGGATGATGATGACATTCCAGTCTTCACTCCAGTATTTGATGACGGTTGGAAGCCACCGAATGTCACACACACTCAAAGGAAAACAATGAGCCAGGAGAGCCAGCAGTCTACCACAGGACAAGTAAACACACACACACACACCTATAAACAGACACACACACACAGTTAACTGTATTGAATACTATGTTTGTGTGTTTGTGTTTCAGAGCATTAAGACTTTTCAGGCGGCACAGACGAGGTAAAACCTCTTCACTTCTCAACTGTTCGCCAATTCGCCAATCTGACGCTCTCTGACTCTGTGTGTGTGTGTGTGTGTGTGTGTGTGTGTGTGTAGCTCTAAGGACGTGCCGCTGAGCTCTTTGCGTGTGCTATATGACTTCAGAGCAAGAAACGGCCGAGAGCTCAGTGTGTGGAAGGGTGAGATGGTGGAGGTGAGAACACACTAACATCAATACTGTAGTGACTGACACACACACACACACAGAACAATGACACACGTCTACATTTAAAACACGATAAGTAGTGTATCAGTAGTGCAGAAAAAACATCACATTAAAGTCTGTGTGTGTGTGTGTGTGTGTGCTTGCAGGTGTTAGACATGTCTAAGCAATGGTGGAAAGTGAGGAACAATCATGGTGAAGAAGGTTTCGTTCCTAATAATGTCCTGAAGTCCACAGAAAGCGAGGACACACAGGTGCCTCTTTACACTGATACACAGCCAAAAGTATGTGCACCTCTGACCGTCACACACATATAAGGTTCTCCGCAAACCTTTATCTCTTATCCCTGTGAGATCCACAATGTCAGCTCCATGAGGACACGGTGTGTGAAGTGTGATGGAGTGGAAGAACTCGAGTGACTGAAGTGGTGTTTACTTCTTTTATATCTGTTTACAATTTTATACTAACTAACAAACTTGAACAGACTCTAAATCACCATCATTATTATGGGAGACATTTACGGTTGTAATAAGGGGAGAAATAATATTGTATTCTGCCTCACGTAATAAAGAAAAAAAGCAAACACTGGAGAAACTTATTAAATCTATACAGGAAATTGAGTGTCAGTATGCTATGAACCCAACAGAAGAACTATCTAGAGAAAAACTTAGTCCTAAAACAAGATATGATTTACTATCAACAAAAAAAAGAGCGTGACGTAGTTTTTACCCGGGCCAGATTTTACGAACATGGAGAGGGTTAGGGTTAGCCCTAACCCTGTTCTGGTCATGTTCTAAACTGAGACAATTTAGGCCTTCGATATTTGACATCTTAAACACATTTAATTTAAGAATTCGCCCTAACTCAATAACTGCTCTATTCGGTGTCACAGGTGATGACATTCATATAACTAAAGAAAAAGAAAATGCCCTGGCATTTGCAACATTAATAGCTAGAAGAATTCTTTTAGAATGGAAATCACCAATGACACCTAAACTGTCACTATGGCTTAATGATATAATGACATTTATAAAAATCAAAAAAATTAAATATTTTTTCAAAGGATCAACTAGAACATTTTACAAAACATGGGATCCTTTAATAATTTATATCGAGAATGTGCCCCTCCAACCTTGAGTCCTCATCCTTGTCCCCAAAATAGTTTTATATCCCCCCCTCTTTTTTAAAATATTATTTTTATTTATTTATTTATTATTTTTATTGCTATTATTATTTCTATTTATGTATTTTCTTTTGTCTTGTTCAGTTTTATGTTGGTTTGGATTTTGTGGGTAAAAAATGAAAAATAAATGCCTTTGACAGTGTTTCTAATACTGAATGTTTTTAATATACCTTGTTCTGATAAAAATATAATAAAAAAATGCAGAAATGCAATGGTGTAATGCAGAAAGCCATGAAAATCCAAAGGAGGTTCACTCAATTTTTCTTTCTACTGTATATGCACAGGTCTGATGGTCAGGGGTGCACATACTTTTGGCAATATAAGTGTTTATACACTGACTCTGAGAGAGACCGATCAGTGTGACCTGTGACATCCTCAGTGTGCTGTTTATGTTTGATCCTACAGGGGGCGGCACCAAACCCGGTCCTGACCAGGAAGTCTCGGCCGGAGGAAGTGAAGGTCTGGCTGGAGCACAAGGAGTTCAGCAACATGTGAGACTAAAACACACACACACACACACACACACACTGGGCCTTAAGCATTACAACTGAAAATGTTTTTCTCTGTTCTTTACCATGTCTTGTCTCTCGTGTGTGTGTGTTAGCACCGTGCGCTGTCTCGGCGGTCTGAGTGGTGGTATGTTGTTGGGGATGACATTAGAAGAATTGAAAATTATTTGTCCAGAGGAAGGAAGAAGAGTGTTTTACCAACTACAGAACGTCAAATCTGCACTAGCTGTAAGTGCACATGCGCGCGCACGCACACACACACCTACAGTATATTTATTCTCACACTCTGCTCACTGTTGTGTGTTTGTCTTTAGCTTGCCAAAGAAGCGATTCTGCCAAACTGAGAATTTACAAGAAGAGAAAGAAGACACTACCATGAGCACACACACACACACACACACATATATATATATATATATATATATAAACCTCGGATTACGAGCATAATTCATTCCGGAAGCGGACGCATGTTCCAAAACACTCGTAAACCAAATGTAAATTTCCCATAAGAAATAATGGAAACTTAAATAATTCGTTCTACAGCCCAAAAAAATAAATACATAAAAATAATTAATACAAAATATAAAGTAAAAATAAAACAAATTAACCTGTACTTTACCATCCCGACAAAAGTGTTTTCGTTTGTGCACGCAGGCGCTGTGTGTGTGCAGAGAGTGTCACCCCTACACACACACACTCTCTGGCTTACACAGAAACTCTGCTCTTTTGCGATTCTTTTCAAAGGTTTAAGTGCAGGTTCTTTTTTGTTTTTACTTTACTTTGTGATTCCGTTAGTAAGCACACACGCAGACTGTACGAACAAACTTACAAACACAAAATAAAATTTGTTTTATGCACACACGTGGTCACAGTGTTATAGTAAACATTATACGTGTGCACGGATGTTGATTATACCAGTAAGAGACGCGCACTAAGACCCAGCGGGGAGACGATTACCCACAATTCCGCAGCACAAGAGAGAGAGAAAAACCGTTGGCTCAGTTGTGATACATCTACGTATGCCAATTGATAGTTCTAGGGTGATTTTTTTTTCTCTGGGTGAACTCCCCTTTCAATGTGCCAGATTTGAAGCGACTCAAATAAATGATCGTAACATTCTGTAAGAAACACTGCATGACAGTAACAAACACGAGTGTTATACTCGCCAACACTCTGTACCTGTACTCACCTGGAGGCTTTACACAGGTTAAAGTCAGTATTTATTATTATTATGCTCACTAACATTCTAATTATTCTAAATGATTATCAGTGTTATTTAAATAATAATAAAGATAAATTCGATTTAGTTAAATCAGTTTTATTTCTATAGTGATTAAACAGCGCTCATGTCACAGAGCAGCTTTACAGAATCGAACAATTATAGTGAGTTTATAATTTTATAATATAAAATGTAGGGAAATGTGTATAAACTCTAATAAAATGTTTAAGTTCCTTACCCTAGGGTCTGATGAGCACATGGACTCATGCTTGAATTACAGGTGTGTGTGTGTGTGTGTGTGTGTGTGTGTGAGAGAGAGAGAGAGAGAGAGAGAAAAATGCTGAAAAATGTAAAATGTATAAAAATGGAAATATGTAAATGAAGGATAAGACAAAAAAAGGTAAATTGTGTAAACTAATTTAAATGATAAAATTCTAAAACCAACAAGATCTGTGTGTGTGTGTGTGTGTGTGTGTTAGTTAACATAGCAACAGAATCAGTGTTAATGTGACACACACTTCTACACACTGTCAGTCTAAACAAAAACATTAGTATATATTAGTGAATAATTTTACTTTAAAACAACACACTGAATGATGTGTATAAAGAAAGGAATGGAAAAGAGGAGAAAAGTCTCAGTTTAATTTCTGAATGGTCTCCACTTCTGGCCCCGCCCCCTGTATGCGTGCAGCGTGGGTAATGAGCTGCAGCTCGTCACACAGAGTCTCGTGTCTGAAGGCCAGGCGAATGTCGGGAACGTTGGAGCGGCGGATATCGTTACCGTCAGGACCCTCGCACCTGTACCCTGCCCCCAACCACGACACCTTCACCTGGTGGGCGGAGTCACCAAAATGGAACAGTCATGTAAAACATACTGACTGCAGTGTTGTGTGTGTGTGTGTGTGTGTGTGAGAGAGAGGTAGAGAGAGAAAGAGACTTACCTGGTGTGAGAAGCCACTCATAAGCACACTGTTTCTGGCTAATTCACACATGTCACATGAGCTAAGCTTCCATACTTGAGCAGCAATACTATACTCCTCCATCAGGGGCTCCTGCACACACACACACACTTTAACTACACATATGTGTAATAATGCCATCGCTACATCAGTGGTACATCATTTTTCAGAGGTGGGAGGTAACTGACTAAATGTACTTCAGTTATCTGTACTTTCCTTAAAGAACTTTTATTAGGGCATAATTTTCATTTTTATTTTAACTCCACTCAAAAGTCCAGCAAATACCTGTACTTTTACATGTTACTGAATGGCGTTTCTTTACCTAAACACACTAGTGTGTATTATTTAAAGCCACTCACTGACTGCTAAGCATAATGACATGCCTTTTTTTTTTTTCTTCAATTTTTTTCCCAATTTTCTCGTGTCCAATTCCTCCCCATCACTAGGGGGCTCCACATTAAGGCTACTCCTACCACTCAGTCAGGAGGGCCGAAGACTACCACGTGTTTTTTTCCCGAACGCACCGTTGGGGGCGGAGTAACACACTCAGAGGACAGGTTATCCGCTCCTTCTGCTTGCGTGAGCTAAGTACCTCTCATCCCTCTCCTCTGAGAGAGTTCCAACAGCGAGAGGTTACAGCATCACCCGGGAATCAAACTCACGATCTTCGGATGATAAGGCGAACACTTTACCACTGCACCACTCGGAGGCCCAGAAACACGTTTAATAACGCAACAGGTGTGTGAAATCAGAAGTGTAGCTGGTTACAGACAGTGACGGAAATTCAGATTTTTTTTTACTATGAAAAAGGCCACTGTAAGCGAATACAAGCTCTGTATTTTTAATACTTGAAGGTGAGTACTTCTTTACTTTAACTCCACTGCACTATTTTAGATGATTCAGTCCTGATCTGCTCTCTACATACTAGCACCGCGATTAGCGACTGTTTAGGTAACCAACCTGAGGGGCCAGGGGTAGCTCAGTGGTTAAGGCATTGGACTACAGTTCGGAAGATCCCAGGTTTAAACCCCACAACCACCAAGTTGCCACGTTCGTTATTTATCGTTCAGCATGTAAATATAGCTTAAGGTTCTTTAGATGTGTGTTTACAATAAATACACTCAAATAAATTCAATAGCATGCCTTTTATTAAAAGATTAGAATTATTCTAAAAGAAAGAAATAATAAATAAAATAGATTTTATATTCTCCGGACTAAACTCTGCGCTTCGCTTTTATAACCTATAGAAAGCACAAGGTCCATTAACGCTGATTATTGCTAACAGCCCCGAACTGCCCATGCCAACGTAGGGAGCCTACGGATTGAGCGAGGAGCGATAAAAGATTGAGGCGCACACCATGACAAACACCGCACACACACACTAACACACACACACACTATACAGATGCATCTAAAAAAATTTGAATGTCATCGAAAAATATTTTTACATTTAATTTAAAACGTGAAACTTGTATATTATATGGATTCATTACACACAGACTGATATATTTCAAGTATTAATTTCTTTTCATTTTGATGATTATTGCTTACAGTCAATGAAATCCAAAATTCAGTATTTCAGGAAATTTTAATATTGTTAATAAGCTCAGTAATGTTCAGTAATGTTCAGTAATGTTCAGTAATGTTCAGTAGGGCCTCCGAGTGGAGCAGTGGTAAAGTCATCCGGAGAGCGCTGGTTCGAACCCCGGGTGATGCTGTTTTCCTCTCACAGCCGGAGGCACAGAGAGAGCTGATTGGCCGAGCTCTCTCAGAGAGGAGGGATAAGAGGTACTTGTGCTCCCACATTAATCACGGCTCTACAGCCAATCAGGGGCGTCTGTGAGCACGCGGAAGGGGCGGCTAGTGCTTTCCTCCGAGTGTGTTACTCCGCCCCTAACGGTGCGTGAGCGAGCAGTTCGAAAAGATGCGGTGGTCGGCTGACGTCACGCGGTTCGGAGGAAACACGTGATAGTCTTCGCCCTCCCGACTGAGTGGTAGTAGTAGCCTTAATGTGGAAGCCCCCTAGTGACGGGAAGGAATTGGCCACGACTAAATTAGGGAGAAAATTAGAACCCCCCCCCCCCCCCCCCAAAAAAAAAAGATCAGTAGGCTACACAATTATGTTGAAGACTGCAGACTTGACAGTTGTCCAGAAGACAATCATTGACACCTTGCACATGGAGCATAAGACACAAAAGGTCATTGTTAAAGAAGCTGGCTGTTCACAGAGTGCTGTATCCAAGCACAAGTCGAATGGAAGAAAAAATGTGGTATAAAAAGGTGCATGAGCAACAGGGATAACCGCAGCCTTGAGAGGATTGTGAAACAAAGCGTGAATATAATAGAGTTGCATGGCCTTCTTTGAGTATCCGTACAAAAATGCATTGAGATTTGTTGATATATAAAGCAATTTTGGGTTGTTTACCAATTTATCTCTGCTGTCTTACACAAAGGACTTCATTTAGGAGTTACTCACTACGTTCTCAATCAAATTACAATCTTTGTGTGCCTTTTGTTAGGACTGAACTTGGTAAAACTTCTTTTAAATATGCTGCTACTTCAGATTGGAATCTTCTTCAAAAGGAGATAAAGTTACAGAACTTAGTGTCACTTAAAAATTTTAAGTCCTTATTGTGTAACTTAACTTAAGAGAGAAATCAAATTGTGTGTGATTGTTTTTAATATGTAAACTGTCTTCTTTGTAATGTCTGTTGTTATTTGGCTGCCTATCTTGGCCAGGACACTCCTGGAAAAGAGATGTTAATCTCAGTGAGTTTTTTTCCTGGTTAAATAAAGGTAAATGAATGAATGAATGAAAGCCTATTCAAGAATTTAAGAGAGATTAACAAGCAGTGGACTGCAGCTGGAGTCAGTGCTTTAAGAGCCACCACGCACAGACGTATCCATGACATGGGCTACAACCGTCACATTTCTTGTGTCGAGCCACTCTAGAACCAAAAACAATATCAGAGGCGTCTTACCTGGGCTAAGGACAAAAAGGACTGGACTGTTGCTCAGTGGGCCAAAGTCCTCCTTTCAGATAAAACAAAATTTTGCATTTTATTTTGAAATAAGCTTCAGGTCCAGTGTAAAGTTTTCACAGTCAGTGGCGGTTTGTGGAGACATGTCACCTGCTCATTTTGGTCCACTGTGTTTTATCAGTACCAAGGCCAGTGCAGACTTCTACCAGGAAGTTTTAAAGCTCTTCATCCTTCCCTTTGCTATATGGACGTGCTGATTTCATTTTCAAGCAGGCCTTGGCACCTGCTCCCACTGCCTCGTTTAAGGACCATAGTATCTTTGTGCTTGATTGGGCAGCAAACTTGCCTGACCTAAACCCGAGCTTTAGTGTGAAGCAGCATGTAGGAAATCTTCGTCATGAAGAGACACCAGACCAGGCCAGTATCAGACCAACCTGGGCTTCCATAAGACCTCATCAATGCCACAGACTGATCGCCTCTATGCCACACCACATTGTTGCAGTAATTCATGTAAAGCGAGTCCCGAGCAAGTATTGTGTGCTATACATGTTCATACTCATCAGAAGTCCAACATTTCTGTGTTAAAAAAAAACTTATATTGGTTTTATCTTATATTGGTGTTGAGTAATACTTTAATTTTTCCTATGTTATCTTTACAGGGGATGTAACCTTCACAGTTGATGTTATGTTTACAGGTGATGTGACCCTTACAGGTCATGTTATCTTTATAGATCATGTGACCTTTACAGGGGATGTGACCTTTATAGGTGATATTATCTTTACAGGGGTTGTGACCTTTACAGGGGATGTTACCTTGGTGAAGTGGAACTGCAGCGGATCATCAGTTGAGAGAGAGATCATGAGGCCACGTGACAAGTACTCGTGCAACGGGTTTCTATGGTAACTAAGAAACAGGCTGTTGTTGCTGAGGGGTGACATAGCGATGCCCACCTGAGCCAGGTAATACAGGTACTGCAGCACAGGGGCCTGAGTGCACACACACACACATACACACACACACACAGAGTGTAAGGGCCATATTTCATTCTTGTGATTTGTTGTTATGTTTATCTTATTTCAGTTTATTAGTTAAGCATTAAGCATTAAGTATCATACATATAATTTGTATTGTGACATCATTTCATGTGTTGTTCTGTGACATCATCCCACAGTTATACAGTTCCATGTCTATCACGCACGTTAGTTGTAGTTGTTGTTAAGACACGGAAGGATACAGAAAGGTGTGGAGCACACAAGCTTTTGACCGTGAGACAGTAAGCTAAAAGGAATACAGTAAAATAAGTTGTTGTAACTGTAATCTATCGAAGCTACAGAACACAGCAAGCGACTTGTCGTGACTACAGTGGATTTATGCAAGAAACTGTAACAACCGTTGTTTTTGATGTTAAAAATAAACAAGAGACAAAGAAATCAACGAAACGTCTGATGTCGTCAGTGACACTGTGTAACTAAAGACACGCGTCAGAACTTGTGAATAACATGCACCTACATTAAAGTCAAAAGCTTGGCTCCGCCGCAGAAATGAAGATAAGTGATTTAAGATTGTGAAGAGCGTGCGTGCGACTTCAAAAACGCGCATTAACCGAAATCGAAAGCGAGAAGAGGACTTGCCTGCCTTAAACTTCACCATGTCACACGGCGAGGACAACGCCGCTATCGCCGAATCTGAGCAGGTGATGGTGCTTGACGAACTGAAGAGCGCCAGAGAAGGCAAGTGGAGTCAGTTGACTGTATTATACAATGAACTAGAGGCGCTTATGGACAATGCTTGTAATTTGCATGACGTTAAAGCCAAGCGCCGCCAATACAAAGCGCTGCTAAATGACTTTATTGAAAGTAATGTAACAGTGCGATCGTGCGCAAAGGACGAAGAGTGTGAAACCGATCAGCACCACTGGTATCACCCTAGATTAACGCGCTGCACAGAATTCGTGATAAGAGTGGAGTCGTGGATCGCGGACACTAGTAACCGCTTTAAGTTGCCACAAACAGGTGACGATGGAGTTTCGCCAAACGACAGTGTGTCAATGGCGGAGCGTAAGACGCCCGCCCCCCAAAGGCACGGAAGCGTAACGTCAGCGGCATCCAAGAGGTCCTTAACGTCAGCAGCATCCGAGGCTCGACTAAAAAAGGCAGAAGCCAACAGAGCAGCTTTGCTGGCTAAAGCAGCAACTTTGAGAGATCGGCAGGCGCTGGAGCTGGAGGAAGCACGATTAAAGATTGAGGAAGAGCAATTGAAAGCACAACTAAAGGCTAAACAAGCACAATTAAAGGCACAAAAGGAAAGGCTGGAAATGGAAACGGCGCTTGCAGTGGCCGATGCTGAACTAAATTCTTACCAGAACCGCAAAAAACAACATCCTGCCAGACGGAGCGTGGTCGTCGAAACGAGTGGTGCACGCGCACGAGCAAAACGACCACTGCAACCACAGTTCGGCAACGGAATACCTCGAGCTGCCATCACGCCTCCGAGCAACCCACTTAAGCATGCCAGTGAGTGCCAAACCCATAATGTCAAGCACCCTAATGGAACGGCCCACCCAAGGTAACGAACACTCACTTTACAACACTGACATAGTGGAGCCTCAGGGTAGGATGCCACTTCAGGCAGATCTTACAGAAATGTTTGCAAAGAGTCAGAGGCAACATTCCTTACCTTCGCGCAACGTTCCTCCATTCTATGGTGACCCTCTTGAGTTCACGTCCTTCGTAAGAGCCTTTAAACATGCCATCGAAACCAACACTGATAGCAATCATGATAGGCTGTTCTTTCTCGAGCAGTATACTGAAGGACAGCCTAAGGACCTAGTGAGAAGCTGCCTGCTCATGCCAGAACATCGTGGCTACGCAGAGGCTATGAAACTGTTACATGACAATTTCGGGAAAATGAACAAATTATCGCTACAACGCTGATGCAAAAGGCACTCAACTGGCCGGAAATAAAGTCAGAGGACGGAAAGTCGCTAAAAACTTTCTCCCTGTTCCTAGTAGAATGTTACAATACCATGTCAAGCATCGATTACATGGATGAGCTAGACAATGCTACCAACTTGAGAGGTGTTGCCTCAAAACTGCCCTACAAATTGCGTGAAAAATGGAGAAGCCACGTATACAAGTACGAGGAGCGCAATCAGGAAAGAGCTAAGTTTGTGCAGCTGATGAAATTCGTAGAACGAGAAGCAAAGGTAATGTCCAACCCACTCTTTGGAGACCTGAACGTTTCGACTAGTGGTACAACGACTAGTGGTAAAAAACACAGCAGCAAATCCTCTCCAGGATTCAAGCAAAAAACTGAAGAAAAGAGGGGCAGCAGCTTTGCGACCGGCGTAAAACAGGTTGGTAAAAATCATAGAGACTCAATCACAGTAAAGAGTAGTGGTGCATTAGTTATTAGTGCCTTCACTAAACCTTGTGCATCCTGTGAGCAAGATCATACCCTAGACGAATGCTACAAGTTTAACAATGAGACATATAAGGTCAAATTGGACTTTCTAAAAAAGAATGGATTCTGCTTTGGCTGTTTAGTAAAAGGACATTTAAGCAAAGACTGCACGAAGAAAATTACCTGTCAGTTGTGCTCAAAGAAACATCCTCGCATGCTACACATTGCAGCAAAAGACACAGCTCAAGCGATCGCAAAGGCTGACGAAACCGAACCAGTTCAAACATTGCCTGTTGCAGCGAGTCACGAAACGAGTGCGTGTATCGGGGCTGGAGATGACTGTATTCTCTCCATAGTACCTGTTAAAATAAAGTCCAAAAAAGGCAACAAGACAGTAGAAGTATATGCCTTTATGGACCCAGGTAGCTCTGCTACCTTTTGTACAGAGTCATTAGCAAGGCGATTAAACGTACAAGGTAAAAAAATTGACATCATGTTAAGCACCATGAACGCGAGGAAACAAGTAGTAAGTTACGTGCTTACTGACCTAGAGGTTAGCAGTCTGGAAGAAAACACCTTTGTTGAACTCCCCAAAGTGTTCACACAAAAGAGTATCCCAGTCTCAGTGGAAAATATTCCACAACAGCACGACATTGATAAGTGGCCATACCTCAGCGAAGTAAAACTGCCTTACATTAATGCTGGAGTTGAAGTTCTCATAGGTAACAAAGAGCACAGGCTCCTAGAACCATGGCGAGTGATTAACAGCAGGCACAATGGGCCATATGCAGTAAAGACTGCTCTTGGATGGACCATAAATGGACCTCTTCGAGAGTCGGTCGAGGAAGGCACATGTGACAATGAGCAAGTGAGCGTTGCAGTCAACAGAGTCTCCATCGAAAGTGTAGAACAAATGCTGATACAACAGTACAACCATGATTTTCCTGAACGGAACTGTGATGACAAAGCTGAGTTGTCACAAGAGGACTATCAGTTTTTAGACTCTGTAACTAACTCCCTGCAATGTACCGATAATCACTTCTACATCGGTCTCCCATTTAAGAAAGCAGCTATTCAAATGCCCAATAACCGAAGCGCAGCCATGCAGCACGCACTGAACCTCAAACGGAAGTTTAAGCATAACCGCTCCTTTCACAAAGAGTATCTAAACTTCATGAACGACATGTTTGAAAAGGGTCATGCAGTCAAGGTCCCCACCTAAGTCGACAAGACGGGCAAGTGTGGTACATACCTCACCATGGTGTGTACCATCCTCAAAAGAAAAAGCTAAGGGTAGTCTTTGACTGTGCTGCCAGCTATCAGGGAATATCATTAAATAGCGAGCTTCTGCAGGGACCCGACCTGACAAACTCACTCATTGGGGTGCTCGCACGCTTTAGACAAGAAGAAGTTGCCATGATGGCAGATGTGGAAGCCATGTACTATCAGGTCAGAGTTCCGGAAAAGGACACAGACTTGTTGCGTTTCCTGTGGTGGCCGAATGGAGACATGAGTCAGGACTTGGTTGAGTATAAAATGGTTGTTCATTTGTTTGGTGCAAAATCATCTCCAAGTGTAGCTAACTTCGCCCTTAGGAAAACAGCAGAAGAAAACCGCAGCAATGCATCTGCCGAGGCAGTCAACACAGTACTTAAAAACTTTTATGTAGACGACTGCTTGAAGTCTGTCTCTAGTCATAGTCAAGCAGTTGCGCTATATAGTAATCTCACCAAACTGTGCGCAAGTGGAGGGTTTCACCTCACCAAGTGGGCAAGTAATAGTCGTACATTGCTAGCTTCCATCCCTGAGGGTGAGAGAATTAAAGACATGAGGGACTTAGATTTGAGTAAAGACGTACTCCCTGTTGAGAGGGCTCTAGGGGGTGCTGTGGTGTATTAATTCAGACACGCTCAAGTTCAAGATTAGTTTAAAAGAGCGGCCTGTGACTAGAAGAGGAATCTTGTCAGTCACTAGTTCAATTTATGACCCCTTAGGCTTCCTTGCACCAGTCATACTGCCAGCTAAGATCTTAATGCAGCAGTTATGTAAAGAGAGACTCGCTTGGGATGATGACATTCCCGAACAATTTATAAAACAATGGAGGGCCTGGCTACACGAGTTGCATCAATTGTCTGAGTTTAGTGTAGCAAGATGCGTAAAACCAGTTGACTTTGGAGTCACCACTACAGCACAACTTCACCACTTCTCAGATGCAAGTGAAATGGGATATGGAGTTGTCTCGTATATTAGGTTAGTAAATGCTGATGGACTTACACACTGTGCATTCATGATGGGGAATTTTCGCGTAGCGCCCTTGAAACAAACTACTATCCCCCGAATGGAATTGACAGCGGCAGTGGTCGCCGTAAACAACGACAAAATGTTGAAAGGTCAACTGGAAATAGAACTGCTGGACTCTGTGTTTTGGACCGACAGCACAATTGTTTTGAGATACATTGTTAATGAAAAACTTCGCTTTAAAACCTTTGTCGCTAACAGAATCTCCATCATACGAGAGTCAACCAAGCCACAGCAGTGGAGGTACGTCAACACTTTAAAAAACCCAGCCGACGCTGCTTCCAGAGGAGTTTCCTGTGAAAAATTCATGAAAAACAACAATTGGATCCATGGCCCGCCCTTTCTTAAAACACCAGAGAGTAAATGGCCTGAAAACATTCACGATCTGTCGACGAAAGAGGATGACATTGAGATTAAACACTCAGCCTCAACGAATCTTGTAAAAACTACAGAAAGCACAGATGCCGTGAGTAAGCTGATTAACTATCACTCCAACTGGTATTAGTTAAAAAGATCCGTTGCCTGGATTCTTTGCGTTAAAGACATGCTTAAACAGAGAACGAAAAGGATTAAGGGACAGGCAAACAACTCAATAATAGAAAACCATAAGTCTCTAACAATTAAGGACTTAACAAGGGCAGAAAACGAAGTCATTAAGTTCGTTCAAAACCAAAAATTCAAAGACGAAATTTCCATGTTACAAAAGGGTAATGCTTCCGTAAAAAGAAACCGTTGTCTCTCCAAACTAGATCCAGTACTGCAGGATGGAGTGCTAAGAGTAGGAGGACGTCTTGGTAGGTCTGCAATGCCTGAGCATGCAAAACACCCTGTCATTATACCCAAAGACTCACACATTACAACTTTAATCTTAAGAAACACTCACGAACAGGTCGGACATTGTGGAAGGAATTATATGCTTTCAAAATTGCGGCAGAAATACTGGATTCCGACAGCAAATTCCCTTGTGAGAAAGTTTCTGTCCAGTTGTGTGACATGCAGAAAGATCAAAGCGAAGAATAGTGAACAAAAAATGTCAGAACTGCCACGCGATAGAATAACACCAGATCACCCACCGTTCACTAACGTAGGGGTAGACTATTTTGGACCCTTCGAGGTCAAACGGGGTAGAAGTAATGTTAAAAGATATGGCGTATTGTTTACTTGTCTGACAACAAGAGCCGTGCACATTGAAGTCGCGCAGTCATTAGATACAGACTCCTGCTTAAATGCTATTCGACGCTTCATGTGCAGAAGAGGCCAGGTGTCAGTTATGAGAAGTGATAATGGAACAAACTTCATAGGCGCTGAGACTGAATTGCGTAAAGCTATCCAACAGTGGAATCAGTCAAAAATTGAAGGCGTCCTCATGCAAAAGGGGATACAATGGATATTTAATCCTCCTGCTGGGTCTCACTTCGGTGGAATATGGGAAAGGCAGATAAGGTCAGTTAAAAAAATCTTGAGGTCTGTACTAAAAGAACAAACACTAAACGATGAGAGCTTGCACACATTCCTGTGTGAGGTGGAAGCTATAATAAATGACCGTCCCCTGACCACCGCTACAGACGATCCCACAGACCTGGAGCCCCTGACACCTAACCACCTGCTGCTGATGAAAAAACAGCCAAACTTGCTTCCTGGTCCTTTCAAAAAAGAGGACACTTACGCACGTCGCAAGTGGAAGCAAATTCAGTATCTTGCTGACCTATTCTGGAAGCGATGGGTGCGTGAATACTTGCCCTTGCTTCAGGAGCGCCAAAAATGGTCTCAGGTGAGAAAAAACCTCTCGATTGGAGACGTAGTTCTAATAATTGATGAGTCTTCTCCAAGAAATTCATGGGTCGTCGGACGGATCACGAAAGTGTTCCCTGATAAAAAAGGACTTGTAAGACGTGTACTGGTCAAAACTAAAACCAGTACCCTGGAAAGACCCATCGATAAGCTGTGCCTGATATGTGAAATGGACTGTTAATTACCTTATAAAGTAGTCATGTTCCTTTCATTTGGTACGCAGCAATATGAATACCTTAAGTTAAACCGTTAAAAAATGTTTAAAGTGTTAAGAAAGTTAATTTAAATTTTAATCCAATAGTAAATGTTGTGGCCCAATTGTAAAAAAAAGGAAAAAACAACAAAACAAAAAATGTGTGTAATTGTCAGTCTTCCTGCCTGTCAATTAGGGGCTGGAAATGTAAGGGCCATATTTCATTCTTGTGATTTGTTGTTATGTTTATCTTATTTCAGTTTATTAGTTAAGCATTAAGCATTAAGTATCATACATATAATTTGTATTGTGACATCATTTCATGTGTTGTTCTGTGACATCATCCCACAGTTATACAGTTCCATGTCTATCACGCATGTTAGTTGTAGTTGTTGTTAAGACACGGAAGGATACAGAAAGGTGTGGAGCACACAAGCTTTTGACCGTGAGACAGTAAGCTAAAAGGAATACAGTAAAATAAGTTGTTGTAACTAATCTATCGAAGCTACAGAACACAGCAAGCGACTTGTCGTGACTACAGTGGATTTATGTAAGAAACTGTAACAACCGTTGTTTTTGATGTTAAAAAATAAACAAGAGACAAAGAAATCAACGAAACGTCTGATGTCGTCAGTGACACTGTGTAACTAAAGACACGCGTCAGAACTTGTGAATAACATGCACCTACACAGAGTGTAACTACAGAATGATGATTAATCATACACTTATATTAAAATGTTAGTACCTCTGTTTCCATTCGTGTTTTTGTGTAAAACCATAATAAAAATCATCTGAATGTAGCGAGTCTAAGTATTCTGCAAATACTGATTCTGAAAAAATATTGTAACGATCAGATTAATATTATAAACTGAGTTACATTAAACGAGAGATCTTTGATGTTGCATTAAAACTCAATGAGCAAGAAAAACGAACACTAAAGACAAAGATCCCTCGTTTGGTGTAACTCAGTTTATTATATTAATCTGATCATTAAATAATGGTGCCCTGTGTGAGAATCTTGTTTTGTGTGTTTTTTTTTTTGATGTTATAAAACGGAATGAGCAAGATGGATACTACTGCTAAAACTGCTAATGTACAGGATGTCAGTATGGCGACCCAGATAATCGTAAGTGTGTATGTGATATACACGCGGTAGACTTTGCTGTAGGCTCTTTTGTAACCCAAGGCAATCTTGCAGCAGAAATAACTCCTTTAATAATTTCACTGTACATATTTGATAAACATTCTGATGATGATGGTGATGATTGTGTGTCTAGTTGGGCTGTGGTACAAACATTGCAGACAGAGGTAAAACTGTCAAGTGGATTTATTGGATCTTGCAGAAAAAGTTAACACTCTAGAACATAATTTTCAAGAATCCACTGATATATTTTAAACAGGGAAACCAGTTTTCATCAGGCCCTGGATGCTAGCTTAGCAGGGTTGGAGGGCTACTTCCAAGAGGCCCTAGAAAAACTAGAGAGAGTGGTTACAGACAGTTTTTTGCGAAGAGACGCTATGTAAGAGAGTCAGATGAAAAAGAGTCTTCACAGACTACAGGCCTGCACCCCTGCACCATCGCACACCTCCATACTGCCTTTACCCAGGACCCCAGTCATGGCCCCTAGGGGAAATGTACAACTCAGAGTAAGCAGTGTAACCTATGATGATCCTCCCTTAGTTACAGGA
This sequence comes from Clarias gariepinus, assembly GCF_024256425.1. NCBI lineage: Eukaryota > Metazoa > Chordata > Actinopteri > Siluriformes > Clariidae > Clarias > Clarias gariepinus. Next base: position 375,117 of record NW_026521001.1, on the reverse strand, counting down.
CACTCATCTAATCTACCTACCTCTCGGAATTGCTACTTCCTCCTTTGGTGCTCGACCACCCATCCGCTTGAAATTTCTATCGTTTGGAGACTGCTTCAGAAGGTTGTGCTCGTCCACTGTCTCTGAGAAATGAAAAAACTACCTAGAGATCAGGTCACTCTCCAGCGGGGTGCTCGTCGAAACGCTCAGCACAGTCCTGCGGATACACGATGGACGGTTGGGAGAAGTGGCGCATTGTGTGCCTGGCCGCACTGTCTCTGGAGGATGTTGAAGATATCTACCTATTCGGAACTCTGATATCAGGGATTCTGCTGATTGGATTAGGTGGGATACTTGGATATCGTAAAATTTTAAAAGTAGTCAGTCTCAACCCCAAGAGACTGGCTGGCTGGGAAATAGTGGTGACGAGAGCTGTCAGTAATCAGACTGTGGTACTGGACCGCAAATTGGATAACATCTTGGTGAGACTAGCAGCTATGCAACGTGATTTGGACAGACCTGGAGACCAGTGATGGACATTAAATATCTGTGAAATTGGCAGATATTGATTGAAACCTGGAAAATATGTTTTTCTTTTTCGGCTGCCCCTTTTCTTTCCAGCTACTGGATTTCAAGGCCGTGCCTGGAGACATAACTAACTCCCCGAAGACCAAGATAACGAGACGCTCTGGAATCCTACTCCTCCCCCCTTGAAGGACACCTGGCGCAGACTATTACGGGATGTTACAGGCTTACAAACTGATACGCACGCACTCACGCACACACATAACAGCTACAGATAGACACTCTACCTTCCCCATATCCAACGCCTTCGTGTGCTTATTCCCTTCAGTGTGGGCAGGCGGAATCGGGACCAGCGCTCTCTAGCTGCAGGGACTGGAGCTGTTTGCCTACATTGGACATTACCTATCCCCCGTACCCTCATCGTTGCAATGTTTATGTCTTGTGTTTACATGTTTTTCTGTGCTTGTTGCTGAGGTATTTTTTGTACCCCTGATCACACACTGCCCTTTTCGAAGGACAGTCTGGGAGGGGATTTTTTTACCCTCGTTATCCTAATGTATCTTATTCCTTATTTTCTATGATGGCGCCGGTTAGGTGGCTGCCGTCGCGACTCTGTGGTCGCACAAAATCATTTCACTGCATATTGTACTCTGTATGATTGTGTATGTGACAAATAAAATTTGAATTTGAATTTGAGATGTTCCCTCTGCAGGACGCGAAAGCACAGAAGACTATAAAGGTCCTGCAGAGATTTTTACCAGATGGGTGATCTCTAAATATTTAATCTGGGTACATCGTGGGTACTAGCAGGTCTCTGTAAAACCTGGGGCAACATTTAGAAAAACTGAGCACAAGATATCATTCACCAACCAACTGGACTTTAAAAACAAGAATAGCTGGCTATAGTACTGGCTATCAAAGTTCCGCTATGCTCGGCAGACCACTCAAGACACCACTGGGACGGCTAACTAACCAACCAACCACTCCTGATCATGCAGCCTACACATTAGTCGACAGCCAAAAAACCATCGTGGAGAAAGTGAAACTTTGAAAAAAAAAAGCCAGATCCTGCAACTCCCGACGGAATGATGCACACAGTGTTTGTGTTGCCATTTTTTTATGGAGCTTAATGGGAAAAACTACCTAGAGATCAGGCCACTCTCCAGCGGGGTGCTCGTCGAAACGCTCAGCACAGTCCTGCGGGGACCTGCTCTGAGCTGGTGGATTCCCATTGACTGGATTGAACTGCTGAAAAATGTTACCCTGTGCCATTATTTATTTAAGAAAATAAAAATTGTGTGAGGGGAACATTAAGTGCTCCTTACTGCCTCCACAGAATTTAAGAGATATAAGTTACAGCCAGGTGCTGCTCATCATCAGCCCTTGATTAATTGATCATCAGCAGGTGTGCAGACCTCTATAAAAGTAGACATTTTGGCAAGTCTTGAGCAAGTTTGCTGGTCTGGAGCATTCAGGTGCGTGTATGCTTCCCTGTTTTTTGGGAAAAACCCAATTTCAGCATTTCAGCAGAAACACCTCATACTGTACCCACTGTTAAGCACAGCAGTGGAGGAGTAATGGTTTGGGCTTGTTTTTGCAGCCAGAGGACCTGGACGTTAAGTCGACCATGAACTCGTCTGTATACCAGAGAATTCTAGAGGTAAATATGAGGCCGTCTGTCCAACAGATAAAGGTTGGTGGAAATTGGCTCATGCAACAGGACAATGATTAGAAGTTCACCAGTAAATCTACATCAGAATGGCTGAAAAGAAATAGAAGGTATTGGAATAGCAGAGTCAAAGTCCAGACCTCAACCCGACTGAAATGCTGCGGTGGTAATTTAAGAGAGCTGTGTATAAGTGGACGGCCAAAAAACTCACTGAACTGAAGCAATGTTGTAAAGAAGAGAGGACCAAAACCATGTGAGAGACTGATAAAGTCATACAGGAAACCAGTACTTCAGGTTATAGCTGCTAAAGATGGATCTACAAGACACTGAATCAGTGGGTTACTTAGTATTGCTTGTATATATACTTTTTTTTTTTTGTTAAATAAATAATGTCACGTTGGAAACGTTTATATGTTGTTGGTCTGGGATTGTATTTGCCAAATACTGAAACATGATACAATCAGATGATTTCTACTGTGTTTTTACAGAAAAAAGAAAAATTAAAAGAACTAACTTTTTATTCTAAACAATATTTTTATTGATTTTAAACAGGGATACAACAGGGTAAACATGTAAAGTTTCAATATACAGTGGTTACTCAATCGGAATGTAGGTTCTACCGTCGCCGCGCTCGGCGGTACCGTTTGGCTTTGTGCGTTTGCTGGCTTTTACCGCTGAGTGGCACTATATAACTACAGACTGATGCCTCATGCCTTAGTTCATTCTCTGCTGGATTAATAAGACTTACGGGAAAAGGGTAATTTATTTAGGTAAAATGGGGAAGGAAAGTGTTGAAGGAGGGAGAAAGGAAAGAATGGAATAAAGGTTGTGCATGTGCAGTTCCGGGGGCTGTGCCACACTGGCATGCAGGCACACAGCTGACGATAAGTGTTGGTGCGCGGAGTGGCAGAACTGAGCACGCGGAGGCAGCGCTCCTGCACGCTCCCTCGTGACGGCGCTTCTTCCGCTGTCGATGGCCGGCGCGAGTCCTCGCTGACGTAAAAACTTAACACAAACGTCCTCGCAGCCTTTTCCTCTTCGGCAGCGGGGCTGCGAGGGCGGGCACGTTGCGGGAGTGAAGATGCCGCGGGAGCTCGCGCAGCTCTTTCTTGCACTGTCCTCAGCGCGGAGATCAAAGGGCGGAATTCTAGTGTCCTTGTTTAAAGTCCCTGGGGCGCATCACATCGCCCCACTGACATGCTCCTTTCATATTCTCCATCACATCACGTACTTCCCAGACCTCAGACGAAACTCCGCGCCCTGCTTTTATAATGCGGAGCAAGCCCGAGATCATATTAACGTTAATTATTGCCAGCCGGCACGAATAGGCGGCTCCGTCCCTTGGCTGCCTATTCAGGGAGCCTACGGAGTGAGCGAGTAGCAATAGTAGATTTGGGCGCACGCCTATCACAGACGCAAGCCGTGGCAGATCATCATAATGGTCTTTAACTTGTATTTCATAAGGTTTTCCGAGCGGTGGTACAGCGCAACGGGGGTCATTATTTACTATTAAACATTAAACGAATTTACAAAACTTTATGCGTGCGATTAAGCGCTGATTCTACATAGGAAAGTAAAGAAGAGGATCCTGATGCTCAATATAACAAATATTGCAAGTAAATAACAATAGTCCACGTTTAAAAAAGCATTTTTATTTAGATTATAAAAAATAATCCTGCATCTATTTTAGGTGTTCCAGCTGCCACTGTTCTAGAATTCAAATTAAATCAAATCTTATTAGGATCAAATTTTAGCACAATAAATGTTAACACAGTGAGCCTTTAGATTTTATCACTTGTAATTAGAAAAGAAGCGTGTAGGGTTTTGTGTCATCTTATTTTTTGTGTTCTTTAAATTTATAGTAGATTTATTAACTAAAATAAATGACCATAAAATTAAAACAGTGTTAGGACGTTCTACTGTGTCAGCAGATGTCGGTCTTTCAGCCCCGCTTGTGTTTTTGCGTTATTATAAGAATGAAATGCAGTAGACTGTTATGATTTGTAAGGGGTTCGACCCATGTTACCCAAACGACTCAGTTCAGGTGTAAGTAAATGGATAGAAAGTAAATGGCTGTGCTGGGGGAGGGACGTGCTAATGATTTGGTCGGCTCTGTGTGTGTGTGTGTGTGTGTGTGTGAGAGAGAGAGGGGGGTGTCGCGGTGGTTGATTATTCAGTGAAACAAAGGCTCAGCTGAAAAATGTTAGACACATCAGTCACCTAACCCCCAATAAAAGGTATTTAGTTGTAATATAACAGATGCGCACTAAATACCAAACCTAAACCAGGCACGAGGATTAATAAACCAAGATAGCCCCCATACCCGTTTTTTTTTTTTATAAAAATACCAAAGAATATTATTGTGTATAGACTGATTAAAAACAATGCAATTTACGCTATCATAAGGAAAATCTCAAGTTCTTCCATTCCAAGGATTAAAAAGGCAACAATGTTGACTTTAGAATCTAGAATCCAGAAGATTAAAATTACACAAATTTACATCACTGAAAGTCAGCCTCAGATTCAAGAGGTTTTTAAAGTGGGGAGAAGTGCATTTCAGTTCCTCTGAATGTATAGGTGAGAACAGCCGATTCACACCTGGGAAGGGTGGATAATTTGTATTTGAATGTTGTCTGGCATTGTAAAGCACTATAGTGACACTAAAAGAACAACCCAGGATTAATAGGAATTCTTATACTGCATAAACATTATTTAGCACAAAAAAATTCCTCGCGCTCGGGAAAACTATGCGTGCGGTTGAGCGCCGATTAGACTTTAGGAAATTAAAGCGGAGGGTTTTAATTTAGACTATAAAAAAAATAACCTGCGTCTATTTTTAGGCGTGCCAGCTGCCACTTTTTAGTTAGAAGTTTTCAATACAAATCTTATAATGCCCACAAGACATGACGGAATAAAGGCACGGCTTATTATGATCCCGGGCTTGCACCCAGCGCTATAAAATACTTAGGGTTTGTTGGGTTACAGTGGATTTTACTACGCGGTGTAAGTGCAATGGCCATCCGTCCGCTCGCGCTGACTCTGCTCTCCGCGGATGGCCGGACCGGCCCCTCCCACCTCTCGCTCCTTTGAAGTCCCCGGGACGCGTTCCATTTGCCCCACTTGCATGCCGCACTTCACCGTTGTTGCACGCGTGTTGCATACACAGAGCGTAGTGAAATCCACTTTAACCCAACAAACCCCGAGTATTTTATAGCGCAAGGTGCAAGCCCGGGAGCATTAGCAACGATAGCTCACCAGTCATGTGTAATTCTGCGGTCCCGCTGCTTTGCATGTCTGAAGGGGAGGACGCCTAACTAGTGAGCGAGGAGCGACATTGATTTGGGCGCACGCCGTGACAGGCTAAAAAAAAACTGTTGTCAGATTAATGTGTAAAAACTATATAATAAAACTATATAAGACTACATGCCTTTATAAGACTCAACTTTTATTTAAGCGCACTTACAATAACGAAAAAACTTAATGATTTTGTAAATGTTTGAAAGCAAATGAGGTGCGCTGTTCTGTATTGTTTTTGGTGAACTTAAGCGCGTCAGAAAATGAACTCAAACGTTTTTTTAAATGGTCAGAGTCAGTCTGCTTGTTGTTTTCCCGACGCATCCATAATCAAACTTCAAGGAAAACTTCATGAGTGCTGATTTAGACTATGTAGTTAATTAAAGAGGAGAATCACGATGCCGAATCGAAGTCCTAAGCCCAAACCTCATTTAAATTAAATTAAATTAACAAATATTATAAGTAAAAAAACAATAGCCCACGTTTAGAAACCGTTTATAAATTCTTTCCGACATGAGTTGGCCCGGTGTTATGCGCAGAGCACTGGGAGATTTCCTGAAGCTCCGAAATCGCTGGGCATGTTTTGTAAATAGACGCTATCTTTAATAACTGATGGAGGTTTTGAGCTGTATACACACACATTCCTGCCTAAACAACTCTTAAAACTACACCTGTGACACAATAAACAGTAATATTTCGAACATTCTGCAGGCTGATATTTGGAGAAACGAAAGAATAATGAATAAACCAGTTGTTGGGTCAAAATAACCCAACCAGGTGTTCATTCGTAAACTACATCTCATATGAGCCAACATGAGCAACCCAACAATGTGTTTAAATTACCTGAAATAATCCAGAACTTAAATAACAATAAACAGATACAGAGATACGCTGTATAACAGTCACTATTGTATTTACTGCAACGAGCAAAAATGTCACTTTGCGCCACCTGGCGGCCATTTCACGAATGACTTTAAAATGCAACTGATTTATTTTGGCCGCTGACGTTTTTACACGGCGGTGAGTGCGACGGTAATAACCATTCCAATTGATCAACTACTGTACTGTAGATTCTATGACCCCCTTATAAACCCTATAGCACCCACCCCACCCCTCCCTGACTCCAAGCCAGCTTTACATGTATAAGAAAGGCTAGACGCCAGGCATCTAAAAAAAAAGGGGAAAAATAAAAAAAAAAAAAAAAAAATATATATATATATATATATATATATATATATATATATATATATATATATATACACACATATGGAGCTGGAAGTTTTTTAGTTCTGCATGCAAAAAAAAGGGAAAGGAAAAAACAAACAGACAAAATTAAATAAGAATGGAATCAAACTATAAATGTATATGAAAAAAGCGAAGGAAGGGCCCCCACACACCTGCTGAAATTTCAAATCTGAATAACGGATTGAGTAGTGAATCTTCTCCAGGAACAAACAGGACATAATATCTCTGAGCCACTGGGCGTGAGTGGGTGACGTGGCATCCTTCCACTTGAATAAAATAGAACGCCTAGCCAGGAGTGTCGCAAAAGATAACAGACGCTGTTTAGCAGGAGTTAGACGCTTATCTTCCTCTCCAGTGACACCAAAGAGAGCGATCAGAGGGTCTGGTTCAAGGTTGCATTTCAATATGTACGACAAGGTTTTAAAAACATCCCTCCAGAATTTTTCCAAGTTCGGGCATGTCCAGTACATATGAATAAGAGACGCCTCTCCACTTTTACATTTATCACAGCAAGGATCAATGTCTGGGTAGAAACGGGAAAGTTTAAGTTTAGAAAAATGAGCCCTGTGTACAACCTTGTGCAAAGCTTGATGCCCTTATTGTACCATTCCTGAAACACTGAATCATGTAAAGGAGGTTGGAAGAGATAGTTAGAGACGATAGGACTGGACAGAGAGAAGCCCAGAAGACCGCAGTGCTTTCTGAACTGAGCCCATACTCTCAGGGTATGCCTAACAACTGAATTATTGATAGATTTAATTGAGGGGATGGGGAGTGCAGATCCAAGGAGTGCAGAGACAAAGAGATTTTTGACAGACTTTATCTCCATTTCCACCCAGGCAGGCCGATTAGGTTGGTTGTGAAAATATCCCCAAAAGATGACAGATCGAATGTTTGCTGCCCAGTAGTAAAAACAAAAATTAGGCAGAGCCATGCCACCGTCTCTTTTAGATCTTTGAAGTAGGGACTTATTCAATCGTGGATGTTTACCTTTCCAAAGGTAAGAGGATATAATTGAATCTAAAGCACCAAAGTAAGATTTGGGAATAAACACTCATTTTAATGGCATTAATGCGTCCCACCAGGGAGATGGACAGTGGTGACCATTGTCCCAAGTCCTTTTTTGTTGGGCTCAACAACCTAATGAAATTTTCTTTAAAAAGGTCTTTATGTTTTCTTGTGATTGTAATACCAAGATAGGTAAACTGATTTTTCACTATGTTGAAAGGAAAATTGTGCATACCAGTTGTTAGTGCTGTATTATTTAGCAGAAAGAGTTCACTTTTGTGCAAATTCAGCTTATATCCTGAAAAATAGCTAAATTCACTGAGCAATGACAGCACAGGTGGAAGGGAGGAGATTGGATTTGATATAAAAAGTAGAAGATCATCTGCATAAAGGGAAACTTTATGTTCTTCTCCCTGCCTCCAAATCCCAGATACATCCCTACAACTGCGGAATACAATTGCTAGTGGCTCAATGGCAAGGTTAAAGAGCAATGGGCTAAGAGGACACCCCTGATGAGTTCCTCGCTGAAGGCTGAATGGTTGGGACTGCTGAGCATTTGTCAAAACTGAGGCAGTAGGGCTTGAATATAATAATTTAACCCAAGTGATAAAACTTGGACCAAAATTTAATTTTTTTAAAGCCCTAAATAAATACTCCCATTCCACACGATCAAAAGCCTTTTCAGCATCGAAAGAAAGGACACACTCAGGGATCCCCTCTGATGGTGTGTACAGGATATCCATAAGGCGTCTAATGTTAAAATAAAAAAAACGATTTTTGACAAAACCGGTCTGGTCCTCAGATATAATAGAGGGTAAAACATTCTCTAATCTACGAGCCAAGACTTTAGCAAGGATTTTAACATCCACATTGAGAAGAGAGATTGGTCTATATGAAGAGCACTCTGTTGGGTCTTTATCCTTCTTTGCTATGAGGGTGATGCGAGCCTTATTAAATGACACGGGCAGCTTACCTTGCTGAAAAGATTCAGATAGAACCGAAGCTAGTTGTGGTGCAAGGTATGAGGAGAATCATTTAAAAAACTCTGCAGGGAACCCGTCAGGACCCAGGGACTTACCAGATTGCAATGATGAAATAGCTGAAATGATTTCCTCCTGTGATATGGGCCCTTCTAATTTTAATTTGGAATCGGGGACAGTGTTGGGATATCTAGTTGAGTCAGGAAATTCTCAACTGAACTATGGTCCTTAGGCAACTCAGAAGTATATAATCGAGAATAAAAATTCCTGAATGCATCATTAATTTTGGAATGATTGGTAGTAATGGTACCATCCTCCATCTGAATTTTTGTAATGTGTTGCTGTGCTCTAAATCCTCTTAACTGACTAGCTAAAAGTTTCCCAGATTTGTCACCATGAATGTAAAATTGGCTCCTACTCTTTAATAATTGGCATTCAATTACATGCATCGAGATGAGTTCAAACTTACTTTGCAATTCTACGCGTTTTTTTATACAGATCGGGGTTTTTAAATAGAGCATACTGCTGATCAATTTCTTTAATTAGGTTGATTAGATCTTTTCGCTCTTTATATGCCTCCCTTTTCATATTTGAGTGTATGAAATTATCTGTCCCCTGAGGTCGGCTTTTAGAGCATCCCAAACAGTTAAACATGACACTTCAGATGTTTCATTTGTGTTTAAGAAAAAAACTATTTGATCTTCCATAAATTTAACAAAATCATCCTCTATCAGTAACGATGAATTAAAATGCCAATTTTTATTAATCTGAAGTAGATTGGGGATCTTTAGAGACATAAGAACCTCATAAGCACAAGAATTAACCATTGGGATCAATTGATTATCGATGAAGAAATAATCAATTCTGGAGAAAGTATGATGAACATTTGAGAATAAGGAGTATCCCTTTTTTGGATTAAGGAAGCGCCATATGTCAGAAATACCAAAGCTGCAAAGACAGGACTGAAGTAGTGTGGCGGATTTACTCAGAGGTATAGGATTGGGAGATGACCTGTCAAGTGATGGATCTAAACAGCAGTTAAAGTCTCCCCCTAATATGAGAGAGTATGAGCTCAGATCTGGTAGAACAGAGAAGAAATGTTCAAAGAAGGAAACATCATCGTAATTAGGGACATATAAATTAGCCAACACTAGATTAGTATTAAATAACTTCCCTGAAACAATGATATAACGACCATGTATATCCGCAATAATATTATGCTGCTCAAAAGAAATGTTTGGATTAATGAGAATTGAGACACCCCTAGCTTTGGCCTGAAAGGTCGAGTGGTAGTGCTGCCCACGTTAACACGACATAAGACGAGAATTATCAGAACTGCGAATGTGAGTTTCTTGTAAAAATGTGATTGCAGTGTTAAGTTGCTTAAGGTGTGAGAGCACCTTCCTTGACCGGATGG
>NW_026521001.1:347500-355000 GCF_024256425.1 Clarias gariepinus | reverse complement strand
GGTCACCCCAGATGACTTTTTTAGGGCTATGTTTTATTAACTTAAATGTAAAAACACTAAAATGACAATTTTTTTACTTTTCTTTATAAAGCCATGTGTACACTACATTCCAAATGTTTAGAAAATGGCCAAACATATCCATATTTTTGGTATTTTAAAATTGGCCTATTAAAAAGTCTTATCCGTCAATGACCCATATACACCAACACTATACACACTAACATTATATACACTGACATTATATACACTAACATTATATACACTAACGTTACATAAACTAACACTATATACACTAAAACTATATACACTAACATTGCATACAGTAATATTCAATTTTATTTGTATAGCGCTTTTAGCAATTATCATTGCCGCAAAGCAACCAAAGCAACCAATTACATACACCAACACATACACTACCATTATTTACACTAACACTATACACACTAACATTATGAACACTAACACTATATACACTAACAGTACATACACTACCATTACATAAGTTAGTTCCTATGACTAGAACTTCTGTTTTATCAGGATTAAGCAGAAGGAAATTAATTAACATCCAATCTCTTATGTCCTGCACACATTGCTCAACTTTAGTAAACTGGTTTTTCTCATCTGGTTTTGCTGAAACGTATACTTGTGTGTCATCAGCATAACAATGAAAACTAATACCATGTTTACGAACTATGTTGCCCAGAGGAAGCATGTAAAGGGAAAAAAGCAGTAGGCCTAAAACAGAACCCTGTGGAACACCAAAACCAACTTGAGAACATGAGGAATGGTCACCATCTTAATCTACAAACTGATAACGATCAGTCAAATAGGATCTGAGCCAAAAGAGGGCCGTTCCCTTAATTCCTACTTAATTTTCAAATCTGTGAAGGAGAATACTATGATCAATGGTGTCAAAAGCTGCACTGAGGTCGAGTAACACAAATATAGTGACGCAACACTGATCAGAGGCCACTAGGAGGTCATTTACTACTTCAACAAGTGCTGTCTCTGTGCTGTGATGAGGCCTAAATCTTGACTGATACAGTTCGTTTATGCTATTTCTATGTAGATATGAGCATAGCTGCTGTAATACTACCTTTTCCAGAATTTTAGAAATAAACGGGAGGTTTGATATCGGCCTGTAATTGGAAAGCTGACAGGGGTCAAGGTCAGGTTTTTTGATTAGTGGTTTAATAACTGCTAATTTAAGGGATTTAGGAACATACCCACTGCTAAGTGAACAGTTAATTACTTAACAGGGGTTCTGTTATTGCTGGAACTAACTGCTTGAGAAATTGTCGGTATGAGATCTAATTCACAGGTTGACGATTTTGAAGAGGAGGTGAGTGAAATTGGTTCTCTCGCTTCAAGGGGAGTAAAGTATTCTAGGTTCTGATGTGATTAATTTATCATCTGTATCACTTAAATTGTCTGGTTTGAAAGCCTGAACTTTTTGCCTAATATTTATATTTATTTATCCTCACTACTGTATACACATATAGTGTTAGTGTATATAATGTTAGGGTTTAAATTGCATACACTAACACTACATACACTAACACTATATACACTAACATTACATACACTAACACTCTATACACTAACAGTATATAAACTAACAGTATATACACTAACATTACATACATTAACATTACAAAAACTAACACTATATATACTAACACTATATACACTAACATTGCATACACTAACATTATATACACTAACACTATATACACAAAAACTGTTTACACTAACACTATATACACTAAAACTATATATACTAACACTATATACACTAACACTTTATACACTAACACTATATATACTAACACTATATACACTAACATTACATACACTAACATTCTGAACACTAACATTATATATACTAACACTATATACACTAAAATTATATATACTAACACTATATACACTAACATTACATACACTAACATTCTGAACACTAACATTATATACACTAACTCTATATACACTAACATTATATACACTAACATTATATACACTATTTTATTAAATTATTTATCAATTTAATATTTTATTATAAAACACCCTGCTGTTTGTTGACTCTTTGTACAGCACTTCAGTCAGCTTTGTTGTTATTTTAAAGTGCTTTAGAAATAAAGTGGTATAGTACACTAAAACTACATACACTAACACTACATACACTAACATTACATACACTAACATTATATATACTAACACTATATACACTAACACTACATACACTAACATTACATACACTAACATTACATACACTAACATTATATATACTAACACTATATACAGTGGTGTGAAAAACTATTTGCCCCCTTCCTGATTTCTTATTCTTTTGCATGTTTGTCACACAAAATGTTTCTGATCATCAAACACATTTAACTATTAGTCAAAGATAACACAAGTAAACACAAAATGCAGTTTTTAAATAATGGTTTTTATTATTTAGGGAGAAAAAAAATCCAAACCTACATGGCCCTGTGTAAAAAAGTAATTGCCCCTGAACCTAATAACTGGTTGGGCCACCCTTCGCAACAATAACTGCAATCAAGCGTTTGCGATAACTTGCAACGAGTCTTTTACAGCGCTCTGGAGGAATTCTGGCCCACTCATCTTTGCAGAATTGTTGTAATTCAGCTTTATTTAAAGGGTTTTCTAGCATGAACCGCCTTTTTAAGGTCATGCCACAACATCTCAATAGGATTCAGGTCAGGACTTTGACTAGGCCACTCCAAAGTCTTCATTTTGTTTTTCTTCAGCCATTCAGAGGTGGATTTGCTGGTGTGTTTTGGGTCATTGTCCTGCTGCAGCACCCAAGATCGCTTCAGCTTGAGTTGACGAACAGATGGCCGGACATTCTCCTTCAGGATTTTTTGGTAGACAGTAGAAAATTAATGGTTCCAACTATCACAGCAAGCCTTCCAGGTCCTGAAGCAGCAAAACAACCCCAGACCATCACACTACCACCACCATATTTTACTGTTGGTATGAAGTTCTTTTTCTGAAATGCTGTGTTACTTTTACGCCAGATGTAACGGGACACGCACCTTCCAAAAAGTTCAACTTTTGTCTCGTCGGTCCACAAGGTATTTTCCGAAAAAGGCTTGGCAATCATTGAGATGTTTTTAAGCAAAATTGACACGAGCCTTAATGTTCTTTTTGCTTAAAAGTGGTTTGCGCCTTGGAAATCTGCCATGCAGGCCGTTTTTGCCCAGTCTCTTTCTTATGGTGGAGTCGTGAACACTGACCTTAATTGAGGCAAGTGAGGCCTGTAGTTCTTTAGATGTTGTCCTGGGGTCTTTTGTGGCCTCTCGGATGAGTTGTCTCTGCGCTCTTGGGGTAATTTTGGTCGGTCGGCCACTCCTGAGAAGGTTCATCACTGTTCCATGTTTTTGCCATTTGTGAATAATGGCTCTCACTGTGGTTCGCTGGAGTCCCAAAGCTTTAGAAATGGCTTTATAACCTTTACCAGACTGATAGATCTCAATTACATCTACATTAACATTTACATTTGGGCATTTAGCAGACGCTCTTATCCAGAGCGACTCACATTTTTATCTCATAACACATCTGAGCAGTTGAGAGTTAAGGGCCTTGCTCGAGGGCCCAACAGTGATGGTAGTTGTGGGGTTTGAACCTGGGATCTTCCGAACAATTACTTTTGTTCTCATTTGTTCCTGAATTTCTTTAGATCTTGGCATGATGTCTAGCTTTTGAGGTGCTTTTGGTCTACTTCTCTGTGTCAGGTAGCTCCTATTTAAGTGATTTCTTGATTGAAACAGGTGTGGCAGTAATCAGGCCTGGGGGTGACTACAGAAATTTAACTCAGGTGTGATAAACCACAGTTAAGTTATTTTTTAACATGGGGGTCTTATTTAGGCTTCTCCCTAAATAATAAAAAACATTATTTAAAAAATGCATTTTGTGTTTAATTATGTTATCTTTGACTAATAGTTAAATGTGTTTGATGATCAGAAACATTTTGTGTGACAAACATGCAAAAGAATAAGAAATCAGGAAGGGGGCAAATAGTTTTTCACACCACTGTACACTAACATTATATATACTAACACTATATACACTAACATTACATACACTAACATTCTGAACACTAACATTATATACACTAACATTATATACAATAACACTATATACACGGTATTTGGATCTACACATGTCCCTCCTAAGCTCCCAGTGATCCAGACCCTCTCTGCACTCTGCATCTGTTTGAGTCACCTTGGTGCCGAACTGAACTGGACTTTATGTTAACTTAGACATCTTCTGTTATACTGAACAGCCTGCCACATAATACTCAGTATAAGTGCAGTTCAATCCCTGCTATCTGTTATCACCCAGATGAGGATGGGTTCTCTGTTGAGTCTGGTTCCTCTCAAGGTTTCTTCCTATTACCATCTCAGGGAGTTTTTCCCTCAACACCTTCACCCTCGGCTTGTTTATCAGGGATGATTTGACCATTCTGATTCACACACATTCACATTTTATACAAACTTAAATAATTTAGATTGTGTTTAATTGTAAAGCTGCTGTGTGACAATGCCAGTTATTAAAAGCGCTATACCAATAAAATTGTATTGAATTTGAAGGCTGGCTTGTGTATTCCAATCCAATAGAAGCCCTTGTGTAGATCAAATTGAGGAAAATGTTAATGCTGACTGTGATAAAAAGGTGTCAGAACACACAGTTCATTACTGTTGTGGTGGCAAAAGTGGGACCTACTTAATATTAGGCAGGTGGTCATAATGTTATGGCTGATCGGTGTACACTAATGTAATATACCAGGGTTTCTCAAAGTCTGGTCTGAATACGGACAGCACAGCAGGTGAATCCTGACTCATTCACTCACTCATCTTCTATACCGCTTTATCCTGTATTCAGGGTCGCAGGGACCTGGAGCCTATCCCAGAAGGCTTAGGGCACGAGGCAGGGTACACCCTGGACAGGGTGCCAATCCATTGCAGGGCACACACATACACACACTCACCCACCCATTGACACAGCCTACCTCAAATTAGGAACACAATAATAAAATGTAATAAATTGTATGTTTTCTACTTTGAAATACAAGTAGTCCCAGACTTACAAACATTCCAGTTACAAATTTCCACAGATACGATTGGTTAGGGTTATTGGCCACATGATGGCAGTGTGGGAAAAGAAACAGATTTAGTCAAGGGGATTGGTATGCTTTATATTGTATATTTGCATCAAAGACGTATAAGACTCACTTTGTTCGAAGTACGAACAAATCCGACTTACAAACATGTTTAATCAGTTCATTGAGGCATCAAAACAAATACAGTTTGCTAATCTTGTTTGTTTCAGCAAGATTATTCTCTTCATAGTTAAAGTAATTTTTTTTTTCTAAAACACCTGTAAATTTTGTCATGCTAAAAGGTAAAAATTTGGAACTCTTTACGTTCACAAGCAACAATTTGCAGGCAAACAGTGCCACTACTTTTGCACTAACTTTAATTTTTTGGACCATCTTGAACTTGAAAGTAAGTTGCTGTAAAGTAAAAGGTGCTTTGGTTTAAGTATCTGAGGGGCTTTTTTTCATTAGGCTTGAATGTATTTTGTCTCAGGATGCCTTAAACGTGAAAGTCCCTTGCTTATGAGTTATCATCTATAGATCTCCTTTGCCCGCTGTCATCTAAACCAAGGAAGACATCTTGTCCTTGGCCATCTGATGTACTACGCAACAACAGGAGAGAATTAAGAACTAAAGAGAAAAGATGGAAGAAATTGCGGCTTGATGCAGATCTCTTCTCTTACCAGACTCTTCTCTCCAAATTCTCATGTGATGTGACTTCTGCCAAAACTACCTTTTACAGAGAAAAGCTGGAAGCCTCTGCACATGATCGTGGCAAACTCCACAACATCTTCTCCTCACTACTCAACCCACCGACCCCTCCTGCCCCTTCCTTTCTGACTGCTGACGATTTTGCCACAATCTACGATGGAAAAAATGCAGCAATCCGCCAGTCCTTCGCTCTCAACCAACCTCCTACAGCAGAACTTCAGGACCTTCCCTTTCCTCCCTTAGCAGAATTCTCCAACCTGTCATCTGATAAGATTCAGCAGATCATCTTGTCATCTAACCCCACCACCTGTTCATTAGACCCAATCCCTTCCACAATGCTCCAGGCCATCTCATGAGACCTCCTTCCCTTCACCACAACCATCATCAACCATTCCATATCATCTGGTCATGTTCCTGCTGCTTTTAATAAGGCAAGAGTTATTCCCATCCTTAAAGACCCCACCTGGACCCATCAGAAGTTAACAACTATCGACCGGTATCACTTCTCTCTTTTATTTCCAAAATTCTTAAAAGTACGGTTTATAACCAAATGTCTCTTTATCTCTCACAGAACAACCTTAATGATCCCAACCAATCTGGATTCAAAGTGGCACTTTCCACAGAGACTGCCCTTCTGTCAGTCACTAAGAAGCTCCATGCTGCTAGACCTGCTAAACTGTCATCTGTCCTCATCCTCCTGGACCGGTCAGCTGCATTTGACACGGTGAACCACAAGGTTCTATTATCTATTTTTACAAGCCTTGGAATTTGTGGAACAGTGTGGCAATGGTTTGCTTCTTACCTAGAAGATAGATCATATGAGGTAACATGGAGGGGATCTACATCTGCCTCACGTAGGCTCAGTACTTGGTCCTCTTCTGTTCTTCCTCTAAACCTGGTCTCTTAAGGTCATATCATTGCATGGATTTCCATACCATTGTTATACAGATGACACCCAACTTACTCTCTCCTTTCCTCCCTCTGACACTCAGGTTTCCACCCGGATCTCAGCATGTCTGGCAGACATCTCATCCTGGATGGCAGCACATCAGCTGAAGCTCAATCTGAGTAAAACCGAACTGCTGTTCATCCCTTTTAACTCATCCCCAGGTCAAGACCTAGTGATATCCCTGGACAACAACCAAATTACTCCTTCAGCCACCGCCCACAATCTTGGGGTAACCGTGGACAATCATCTGTCATTTTCCCCACACATCACTAACCTTACTCACTTTTGTAGATTTCTTCTTTACAGTATGAGAAGAATTCGCCCATTTCTTTCTTCACAGGCTACTCAGGTGCTTGTTCAGTCCCTTGTTATTTTAAGACTGGACTACTGCAACTCACTCCTGGCAGGCCTGCCTCTGTTTACGATTCGTCCTCTGCAACTGATCCAGAATGCAGCAGCACGTCTCGTTTTTATCCTTCCCAAGTTCTCCCACACCTACCCCACTCGCTTCCTGTAGCTGTCGCATCAAATTCAAAACCCTGATGCTTGCCTAAGAAGCTAAAAATGGCCCAGCACCCACTTACCTCTTTGCTCTAATCACACCACACACTGCACCATGTTCCCTCCGATCCTCCAGCACTGCTCGCCTCATTCCACCATCTCTCAGGGATCGAGGGTGGCATTCATCCAGGCTCTTTTCTTTTCTGGCACCTAGGTG
>NW_026521001.1:0-37500 GCF_024256425.1 Clarias gariepinus | reverse complement strand
ATTTACTCACCACGTAGATGTAGGCATGTCCAGGGGAAAAGGTCAGCATGGAGCAGAGGGCAAAGGTCAATGTCC
The DNA here is from genome assembly GCF_024256425.1 of Clarias gariepinus. Lineage (NCBI taxonomy): Eukaryota > Metazoa > Chordata > Actinopteri > Siluriformes > Clariidae > Clarias > Clarias gariepinus. Next base: position 37,425 of record NW_026521001.1, on the reverse strand, counting down.
TCAGGCGACCCTCCACACACCACACACACACCATTCTGATACACGGCAGGACTGAGAGAGAGAGAAAGAAAGAGAAAATTGAACTGAATTTACAAAAATCTTTTATTTAGAGTTATTTAGTATTCATTGGGAGCATTTTTGCTAAAACATTAGGAATAAATGAATAAATAAGTAACTAGGGATGCACCGAAATTTCGGCCGCCGAAAATTTTCGGCCGAAAGAGCATTATCGGTTTCGGCCAAAACGTAAGAAAGCGCCGAAAATAAAAGCCGAAATTGTCGCCACGCCTCTCCCATCCTCCCGTCTCGTTCGCGCTGTCATTACGCATCAAACACGGAGTATGTCGGCGGTTTGGAAGCACTTCAAAGTTTCAGATGAGGACAGCAAAGTTGCAATATGTTACAGAAAGAAATTTTATTTAGTTTTGTTATAGTTAAACAGCCTTATTACTGTTATTTATTATCAATAAAAGTTTGATTGCTTAATTCATTTGTAGTTTTTTTAATACAAACAAAAAGAAAATATTTTAAACATGTTTTTTAATGAAGCTATTTTCGGTTTCGGTATCGGTTTTCGACCAAGTGCATCCAAAAATTTTCGTTTTCGGCCCAGAATTTTCATTTCGGTGCATCCCTATAAGTAACTGTAATAAATAATAGTAATAAAAGTCTTTAAAGCAAGGACTAAGTAAAACAGAGCTCGTTTTAAATCAAAGTGCACAGTGCTCCATTAAAACACCAAATTCTCTCGATTAAAAGATCGATTAAAACCCTTGAATTTATTAGTGCGACTGTGACTCCTACTACACTATAATTTACTTTTTGTTCAAGGTAAATACCCATTTTTTTCTGACCCCCCCTCTCACTATTCTTGTCTTGTAACCCCTCCTCCTTTCTTATTTAAGTTTCTCACACACACAAACACACACACACACACACTTACGGGAAGTTGAAGCGCACGCACACAAATAACAACAGGCTGAATTCACAGAAGTGAAATATAAATAATTAATTGATGCAAGTAATGAATGTTAAGCAATTAGTTCCTAGATAAAAATTTTATTTAATTTTGTAATTAAGTTACCTTAATAAATATAATCAATTAATAAATGTATAATTAAATTCATATAATTAAATTACACTAAATATTTATGATGAAATGTTAACAGTAGTCAGAACTAATAAAGACAAAAAGGCACTCGGTTTATTCAAGTCGAGATTAAAGGTTCGGTAGGGACGCAGGACTGTACGGCAGCATTCTTCATTTTTGGAAATGGCTAAAATAAAGTAACTCCATGAACTAGTAAAGTAAATAAGTGACTAAAGTAATCTTCAATCTATATGGATGACAGAGAGGTTTTGTCTGTACGTTGGTCAGAACTCGTTCTTTCAGTGAAATCTTCATGGTTCATACACTGGAGGACCAGAATACAGTCTCAGAGGGATTTCTGTCTGCCTGTCTGTCTGTCTGTCTGTCTGCCCGTCTGTCTGGCCGCCTGTCTGCCCGCCTGTCTGCCCGCCTGTCTGCTCAACATGATAGTGTACCATGTTCACACAGATTATGCGGAAGACACAAAATGCACAAAGACTATGATGCACAAAGTAAATAGTACGAATCGCCGAATCCTCACCAAACACAAAAAACTCGAGACACAGCATGGCTTACTGAAAATAAATAAATAAAAGAGACATGTACACTATAAAAACTGAGCCTTTAAAGATGTATGAATAGATAAATGTACGCATGTCATACAGCACACAGTCACTGACAATTTCAAAATAATAATTTATATATATAAATATAAATATATAACTATAGCCACCATGAGGCATGGCGGTAAAACCAAAATACCGCTTGAGTATGTGTGTGTGTGTGTGTGTGTACTGTTCCTTACCATCAGGCCGTCTCGAGGCAGAGGAGACCCAAAGAGATACATACACACACACACACATATTTTGCCAGAGTGCGGCTTAACGGCTACACAATGATCCTGAGAGACTGATTGGTTGTCTGAGTAAAATGAGCCCGCCCCCCAGTTCTCTATGATGATGAGGTTGAGTTTTAAAGTTCCTGTGGAAGTTACCGTAGCGGAACACAATCGTGAGCACTTCCTGTTTCAGTGGGCAGTACCTTCACCATGATATGTCAATGGGGCAAATCTGGGCAACTCTTGTGCCCCAGGGGTAGACCTTATACCCACTGGCGGGTTCTCACTCTGCGCTACAATCCATTAAAGTTGGTCTCAAAGTTAAGTTTATAGGACTTTTTTTTACTTCAACTTTATCCGATCCACGTTTTTCACTTCTCCCCTGACTCACTCTCCGATTACTGAACAGCGAGTGTATTTGGCTCTAAGGAACGAGTTTGGCTGTAGAAACAGTTTGAAAATCTTTTATTAACAAAAGAAAGATTAGCAATGTAATGATCATTTAAAAGTTTAGGTTCAAAATATTGACCGTTACAGTCAGTAAGGAACGCCTGGGAATTCCTAGTGATGCTGGTGATATTTTATTTTTGATTGGAAATTCTAACTTTAGTCTAATCGTACGCTCTAGTAATTTGAATCTGATTACGGACGTGACCACAACGCCCAGGAAACTTCACTCTTATGCAACAAGTTATTTTCTGATTCCAGACTGACGAGGAGGATTCTCTGATGAACACGCCCTGAAACCAAAGTTTAGTCACAGGACAGGAGGAACACATCTCACACACACACCCCTCTCTCTCACACACACATTATGTGATAACCAATGAGATTTGGGATTAATGGAGTAAAACCTGTGTCTGTTAGTCATAAACATTATACTCGATATCACATACCAGCCGTCACCTGACACCACATTATCACAATACCCTCAGTGAGGAAATGATATGGATTGCGATTCTGTAACTACTAAGATTTAAAAAAATATCCTGATTCAATATTATTACTATTATAATGTTTTTTCTAGATTTTGCTACAATAATAAAACTAATTTAGTAAACAATTCCCTCTGACCACACAGGACGCTGCGCTGCCTGCTGATGTGCAAAGAGTTTAGATCTACATTTTTATCACCTCAAACGCAAACATACATAAAGATAAGATTTTTTTTCTTTTTTAAGAATGGCAATGTGTATGAGTACAGGTCGTCCCCAACTTATGAACACTTATATATGACAGAAGTTACAAATTACTGCAGTTACGAACGGACCGTGGTTGTACAAACATTCATAGATGCCAACAAATCATGGAAGCAGTTCATGTGTATTGTACAGGAAACAGACGCTGCAGTGAACTAGATTCCATTATTTTTACAATTACATACCATAATCTCAGTGTGTAAGTGAACGTATAAAATGCCCAGTATATTCTATGAGTGTGTGTGGGGGTGTGGGGTGAGTCGGTCTCACAGGTTTCAGTGAATCAGTCCGGGAGCACGATGATAGAAAATGTCTGTCCTGTAAAGCTGTCCCGAGGCTTAATAATCCTAATTTCAGAAAATCCCCAACAAAACGGACTTCACAGTCCAATACAGTGGAGAACAGCTCGCGAATGGTGTCCGCTCGCGATTTAAAGGTGCAGACAACACTGTTACATTTCGCTGTGAGATTCATTTCCTTAGGCGCAGTTATTGTTTTTTGTGGGGAAAGGAGACACATTTAGTAAGGTGGACTGGTATGTGTTACATTGTATACTCGTGTCAAAGGCGTATAAGACTCACTTTGTCAGACTTAAGAACGAATCCAACTTATGAACATGCTCCGGGAACGAAACTTATTTGTATGTCAGGGACAATCTATTTTAGTTATGATTAGTGCTGCACGATTAATCATATCGCGATGTCAGCCTATGCGATTACATTACAACTAATGTTGCGATCATATTAAATTAACAAATGCGTTCGCGGAAGTAACCAGACATTCATTCTAAGAGCTGCATGGCCATTTCTTATGTCAAAAATATAAAATAACCAGTCAGTCTTGTGTAGTGTGCATGCTGGTGATCGCGTGACTTTCCACAGCGCAGTGTGGAGACGGGAGAAAATGGATACAGAAGAGACTGACGCTGAACTTGTGCCCAGAAAAAAATGCAACCTTTTATGTGGCGATATTTTGGTTTCTGAGCAGAAAAAGGTACTTTGCAAAATTGGCAAAACCAAAGTCGCTACATCACGTGGCAACACAACAAATTTATATCAGCACCTGAAGCAACACAGAGAAAAGTATGATGAATGCATTCCGGTAAAATGGACCAATCCATAGTGGACGGAACAAAACAAAGCACAACCCAGTGTGAGCAGAACAAAACAACACATTATTACAGATGTCTCAGTAAGTGACGTAGCGAGGTTCAACTTGAAATAACTGCAGTGAAATTTTTTTGAGCGTCCAGTGCTTCGGGCATAGACTTCATTTGGTCATCGGTAAGTTAAATTAATTCAATCTTTTCATATTTAAAGCTACTTAACTGTACGTTAGAGAGGACAGCTATTAACAGATCTATTTAAGAATAAAAGGAAATACAGTGTAGAAATCGGTGTCACAAAGAACACTAGAAATGTCTTATTTAAATTATTTTCCTGATTATTAACATGACTCTAAAATTAATATGTCTAAAGGGCACTTTTTTTTTCCTTTATCTTTCCTTCAACATTAGATTAAAAATGGTGAGTGATCTGATAAGAATACCAATAAAGTATATGTTACATCCTCCTTAAATGTCCCTGTTTTGGGACAAAATGTAAAAAAATATATATTTTTTAAATGGGTATTTGTTTTATTTCTTTGTACTTTTGACTTTTAAGTTTTATTTTAAAGTTTAATGTATTTTAATTCAGTAATTTAAAGATAATACTGTTATTTAATTTTAATTAAATACTTTGTTATTTAATTAGAAAACATTGTTTATTTCTAGATGCTAGATTGCCCTGTATACTATATCTCAGTCCAGATCAAATTTCATCATTATCAGTTAAGTGGGTGCATTTTCCTTGATAACAAGCTGTTCTTCACTTATTTTCTCTTTTTATAAGCTAACAAATCAAAGAAACGCCAATCTACCGAACCTCGGTTAATGAAAGATCTGAGTCAAGTTAAGATTTCAAGTAAACATTATTGTGTAACAGATGTCATTAAACTTTAAACTTAAAAACCTTGACAACATATGATTACTGTAGATAGTCTGATAATTATATTCATTAATTGTGGAATGTGACAGAGTACATTTAGTTCTTATTAGTTGACACTTTTCACTACATCCTTGAACAAACAACAAACAGCTGTACTTTCTACTTCGCCGCATTTCTACATAGTGTCGCGCTATATAACCAGTGGTGCGAAATACGCCACCTGCTGACCATTAAGGATAACTGCATGATCTGCCTTCCCTCTGTGAAATGATTAATCATGTAGCTGGTGTGTGAAATCAGAGGTGGAGACACCAGCAGACAGAGAGGACAACAGCATGATCACAGGAGAGGAGAGTGAAGGAGGAAGTGTGTGTGTGTGAGAGAGAGAGAAAGAAGAAAAAGAGACCCTTTACTATAACTGAAAGGCTACAGTAAGCTAATACAAGCTTTTTATTTGTGAATAGTATTTACAAGTATATGTGATACTAAGTTGTAAATGCGGTACTTTAACTTGTACTTGAGGACTAGGTCACTTCTTTGCTTTACTTTTACACAAGTCCAGGATTGGTGCACTTGGCCTACCTCCGTTAAGCGATGATCGTAAACATGTCATAATTATAAACTCGTCCTCTCTCACACTTGCGTGGCGACGTAAACCCATGACCTTGTGGTTATTAGTGCATACTGCAACCATGGTTACTGATTATTAAAAGTCAAACCTCGACATCTGCCCTTTTTCTACAACCAGACGATCTCAGAACGGCGTCAGGAGCGCCGCAGGAGTCCGAGTGGCATCGCAGGGTGAGGAAATAAAATAATAATCCTCTATTTATCAACATGTCCTGTCTTTGGAAAGATCTGGAAAATAAGACAGTTTTCCGAAAAAAACTGTAGATCTTTTCATAAGATTTTAAACGGTTCTGGAAATACATGTGTGTGAGTCCGGGAGGAGACGTGTGACATTAATTACACACTTAAAGCACTTCCTGTCTCAATCAATTGTAAGAATTACAGCCTTAACCTGCAGCACGGAGACAACGGAGTCACGTCCTCGTGTGAGAATGGACGAGTCTCATGAGCTTGAGAACATTTCATCTTTTTAACCAGGACACACACTCAGACCGCTTCGCTCGCTCCGGATCTCAAAATCTAGACTTCACACTCGCTAATATCCTTATCCTTAGGAAGAGTGTGTTAGAACATCCTCACGTCCTTCAAAAACTGCTCAGGAAAAAGGGAGTGTGTGTGTGTGTGTGTTCCAGAATCTGATATAGCGACAAGGACAAATGAAAACAGCAGAATAAATCCTACCTAGAAATGTGTGTCCAAACACAGGAACCAGGAGACACTAATTTAAGCAAATTCATCGCAGGGTGCACACACACACACACACACACACACACAACAAGCAATTCAGGAACGCCAGTTCACCAGAGTACCCAGGGGAAACCCACCAAGCACGGGGAGAACATGAAAACTCCACACACACTGACCCGAATTGGGGCTCGAACCCTTGACCCTGGAGGAGCGAGGCGACAGTGCTAACTACTGGTGTGTCTTTATGTGATTACGAGAACATAATTTCTGTACGCAACTCCCAGGAGCAGAGTTAGAAAAAAAGAAATAAAAATCTTAGGAAGGGAAATCAATGTGGTCACAGGAAAAGAAGAGAAATCCGTTACAATGGAAACGTCATACATTACGAAATAATATTATATTATAATATGTAAATATTAAATAATATATAATAAATGCTTTGCTTCTTTATTATGAGCTTCTGGACGTCTGGCACGAGAGCGATGGCACGATTCGGGTCACGCACCTCGGCCGTTCCTGCGCCTGCCCCACTAACCTACTTTACTAATCAGGAATAAAGACTGAAACACTGCTGTTGTTTTGTTCTGGAAACCAAACAGGTTTCTTCCTTTCCATGAGACATGAAAAAAATTTCAGCGATTTGGGACACAGCCGTATGATAAGATTAGGTAATGCACTGTGGGGTTTGTTCTGTGTGTGTGTGTGTGTGTGTGTGTGTGTGTGTGTGTGTGTGTGTGTCCAGCATGGTTCAAGCATGTGATGTTTATCTGACCACAGGAACTTCTAAAATGATGAAAGGAAGTTAAAGAGGAAAAGAAAGACAGAACTGGATCTTTGCTGCGTCCTGACGTCCGAGTGTCTGAGACTCCAGACGGAATTACAGTACAGACTGTCTCCTGGTACAGACTGTCTCCTGGTACAGACTGTCTCCTGGTACAGACTGTCTCCTGGAACATTAGGGTCAGCAATTAAAAACATTTTATATTTAAAAAAAAAAAAAAAAAGGAAAACAAAAGACACACTCTCATGCATTAGACTGGATCCACACTGGAGTCTGATCTGTCTGAGTTAGAGAGCAGTGAGGACACGTGACAGCTGGGTTATAATCCTGTAAAATCATCATCATCATCATCATCATGATGAAGCTCAGCAGGAGATCAGATAAAAGATCAGGATTAACCTCAACTACATGGAGTGAAAGAACCGTCAGGATGAAACACACACACACACACACACACACACACACACACACACACACACACATTCAGATGTATAGTGTAGAGCCATGCTAATGTACACCTACAGTGTAAAGTCAGTGTAAACAACACACACACACACACACACACACACAGTTATTATCTGACCACAGATCCTCCTCTTCCTCCACAGCCGCTCGCTTCTGCTACAAAACCGACTTTAACCCGACTTTTACCCGACTTAAACCCGACTTAAACCCGACTTACCCCCTGTATAAACACTACATTTATCGCTCCGTCATACCGTAACGTCGAAACTCGTCCTCTTGTTGTTTCCGTGTGTTTACGCTCCTGCGTCCAGGCCAACCGTCAGGCGCAGCTCAGTTCTCGCGATATCTCACCGCGGCGAAGAACCACCAAATCTCGCGAGATGATGCTTATTTACGCAGCCTGCATAGATCAGCTAATAGTGTCGGATAACATCTCGCGAGATTTACTGGGTGGCCGTAATATCTCTAACATCTCGCGAGATGTCAGGCTGTCCATGGTTATATGTGTACATGTATACTACATGAAACAGGATTCTATAAAATAATTAAAAAAAAAAATAATAATAATAATAATAATAATACATAAATAAATAAAGATTATAAATTAATTATATAAATAAATTTTATATGTATATTTCATATACATATATAATTTGAATAAATATAAATATGTATAGTAAATTCTATAAATTATCTAAATTAATTTGTATTTATAGTAATAGTGTATATCCTTGAATGCTTCTGCTTTAATCATTTTGCAATGACTGGAACCTTTAGCCAGGAGGTTTGTGTCATCTGATGGTTACATGTGTTTCGACCCTTAAACCATGACACTACTCTTTTTGTCTTCTTTTTTACAGTATAAACAATTTTTAATATTTAATATTAAATCATAAAAAATTACAAGTACAATATGAAACATATGAAAGTACAAGATTCAGGTATAAAAGATTAAATTAAACAAATATCCACAGTTAAATAGTGGTTATACAACATAAAAAAATCTAACAAACATATACAGATAAGTAATAACAGCAGACAGAGTAAACCAACAAATACACAGACAAATAAATAAAAGAGGAAAAATAAATAAACAAACTGAGTAAAACACACAAAATCCCAGTGTTCCATCGATTAAATCAGAATGTCGAGACCATAGCAGAGCAGACTTATGATTTTCAATTAGATCTAAAGAGTTCAAAAGGTTTTGTATTTCACAGAGTAAAGGAGAGAGTTTAGAAGGTGATTCAGAAAATTAACATTTATGTAGAATTGTAGATTTTAGCCATTAAAATATAAAAGTTGACAATGTATTATTTAAATGATTTGTTACTGTGACAGAAAAAGTAAATTTTGCCCTTTATTGTGAAATTGTAAAATTCCTGATTCAAATTAAAAATATAATTTCCAAGTTGCTGCCAAAACGTTTGTACCACTCCACAAGTAAAAAAAAAGATTCTTTCTGATGCTTGCAGTACACAGGTCCATAATTTCCCCATCTTTTGCAATTATTGAATTAACAGAGTGTAATATTTTAAAGTGGACATTTTTAACCTTTTTAGAAATAGTATATTTGTATGGAATTAGCCATATTTTTTCCAATTTGTGTTATGAATTATTGAAGCCCATAAAATTTACTTTTTAGAACATTCTTGTTTAAATTATGAATGCATTGACACATGTTTATTATTACATTTTCTATCAGTGATGAGAAGACCGCCAATGCTTATTTCATCATACGTAGTTAATATTGTACCCAAGCTAAGATGAGATTTATAAAGTTTACATTTACATTTAGGCATTTGGCAGACGCTCTTATCCAAAGCGACTTACAAAAAGTGCTTTCAAGTTTACATCATTGGATAGATACTTACACTGGGTTAACTAGGTTAATAACTAAGTGCCATTAGTCAAACACAACTGGGAAGAGTTTCTTTTAATTTTTTTTTTTTTTTTGGGTGGTACAAGTACTGGAGAAACAGATGCGTCTTGAGTCGTCATTTAAACATAGTCAAAGGCTCTGCTGTATGGACATCTAGAGGAAGTTCATTCCATCACCTAGGTGCCAGAACAGAAAAGAGCCTGGATGAATGCCGCCCTCGATCCCTGAGAGATGGTGGGATGAGGCGAGCAGTGCTGGAGGATCAGAGGGAACGTGGTGCAGTGCGTGGTGTAATTAGCGCAGAGAGGTAAGTGGGTGCTGGGCCATTTTTAGCTTTGTAGGCAAGCATCAGTGTTTTGAATTTGATGCGGGCAGCTACAGGAAGCCAGTGCAGGGAGCGGAGGAGTGGGGTGGTGTGGGAGAACTTGGGAAGGTTAAAAACGAGACATGCTGCTGCATTCTGGATCAGTTGCAGAGGACGAATCCAGGCCTGCCAGGAGTTAGTTGCAGTAGTCCAGTCTTGAAATAACAAGGGACTAAACAAGCACCTAAATAGCCTGTAAAGAAAGAAATGGGCGAATTCTTCTGATATTGTAAAGAAGAAATCTACAAGAGTGAGTAAGGTGAGCGATGTGTGGGGAAAAGGACAGATGATTGTCCACAGTTACCCCAAGATTGCAGGCTGTGGCTGAAGGAGTGATTTGGTTGTTGTCCAGGGATATCACAAGGTCTTGACATGGGGATGAGTCACAAGGGATAAACAACAGTTCTGTTTTACTGGGATTGAGCTTCAGCTGATGAGCAGCCATCCAGGATGAGATGTCTGCCAGACATGCTGAGATCTGGGTGAAAACCTGAGTGTCAGAGGGAGGAAAGGAGAGAACAAGTTGGGTGTCACCTGCATAACAATAGTATGAAAATCAAGGAGGATGAGAACAGCTGACAGTTTAGCAGATCTGGCAGCATGGCGCTTCTCAGTGACTGACAGAACGCAGTGTCTGTGGAATGTGCCATTTTGAACCCAGATTGGTTGGGATCATTAAGGTTGTTCTGTGAGAGATAAAGAGACATTTTGTTATAAATAGTCCTTTCAAAAATTTTGGAAATAAAAGAGAGCAGTGATACCGGGCGATAGTTGTTAAATTCTGCTGGATCCAGGCAGGGTTTCTTGAGGATGGGAATAACCCTTGCCTTCTTAAAAGCAGCAGGAACATGACCAGATAATATGGAATGGTTGATGATGGTTGTGGTAAAGGGAAGGAGGTCTTATGAGATGGCCTGGAGCATTGTGGAAGGGATTGGGTCTAATGAACGGGTGGTGGGGTTAGATGACGAGATGATCTGCTGAATCTCATCAGATGACAGGTTGGAGAATTCTGCTAAGGGAGGGAAGGGAAGGTCCTGAGGTTCTGCTGTAGGAGTTTGGTTGGGAGCGAAGGACTGGCGGATTTTTAGTGCCACTGAATTCATCCTAAAGGATACAACATCCAGCAGAATGATTGGACCCCTGACTAAAATAAATAATATTTCCCCACTTTGATCTCCAGAACCTTAAATCACTTTCAATGGAACGAGTCTCTTGCAATAATATAAAATCTGAATCAGTTTGTTTACACTGTAAAAAGATTGCCTCGAACATTTAAAGACGTAATGCTTAAGGAACTAAATAATTGAGTAAAAAATTAACCGATATCTACAGTATACAAACACCAAAATGGGTTAAACTATATACTAAGTGGGGTAGTAACTACTTAAATGAGGTAGTAACTAAATGTCCAGCAAAACAAACACTCGATAATACTGTATATTGATCAACCTATAAAAAAAAGAGAAACATAATCCACTACAACATAATAAGAATAATTTTTATTTAATGCCCTCACTGTCAATTTTTTCCTGTTTATGATGATGGAGGTACCGTACCATGACGCCTTCTTACCTAGCAGCTTTGTCCTCTGGAGACAGAGCTTCAGTATGGCGCAGATTATTGTCATTAAAGTACTTGGAATATCTCTTCCTTTAAACCAAATCTCTGTATCAGCGCATGGAAAAGTTCACCATGGCTAAGCGAGCTGATCCATCCTTCCTGCGGGGGCCCAGGCGATGTGCGATGTCAACATCTTTCAGTTTGTCCTGATATTTGGGGGCCACTTTCCCCAAAATCTGCGCAAGGACACCTCTGCGCAAGAACGTCTAAATGCATTTTTGGTTCGACATCGTACCACGTATGAGCTTTACGACTTGTCGTAGCAGAAGGCTTTCGACCAGAGATAGCATCCTCACCGGAGACATTCATAATAGGCAGTAAATGGTCAACAAAACTTCTCAAACTATATTGTAACGAGAGGTGAAACAAGTTGCTGGGATTCACGTTTCAGTTACTCAAAAAAGACCTGACAGCGTAAAAAAACACTCCCCTACATCGCTGCCATCTTGGCTCCCCTCGCCAGCCACTATTCACTTCCTCCTGGCTGCCAGCTCAACTCTTCCATCCTGCTCCAGATCCAACAGGAGGCTCTCTCTTCTGCCTCCCCCAGTCTTCGTACTGCCTTCTTTGCCCCAGTCCCCCTCAAACCAATGTCTGTAGTCAGGTTCCAGGCTGACAGGGCTGGGAAGCCCGTTCATCCCACCTCGACTGGGTAACGGCCATGACTGCCAGCCTTTGTCCCTGTAGTTCCACACTAGATCTTTATAGCTTTCAGACCTTCTTTCAAATGCCTCCTCTCACCCCCCTTCCCAACCACTGCAAGTCCCACTAGGATGATCTTTTTTTCCTGCCATGAAGAAAAAGAAATGGAGCCTCTTCTTCAAGTCTTCTGTAAGCTCCCATGCTTGGACAGACTGCAGAAGACTTACCTTGGTTTTATTGGGCCCTGGTGGCCTTGTCCCCTCCTTGACGAATGTTGTACCTGGTGGCAGCTTGCTCTTATGTTGATATATCCTTGTCCTCTCTTGCTCTAGGATGTCAGCTGGCACAGTCAGTACTTTGTCATCGCATCTGTATCTGCCCTGGGCAAATGCGGGCATACATTTTATATCTTATCAAGTGTGCCTCATTCCCTTTTGCCCGCAGAGCTTGCGTGTGGGGTTGTCCCTCATCCACCATCTGTGTAGGTTCACAGGGGTTGGAATGGTGTCAGAGACACCCCTAAGGAAAAGGAGATTTGGTTTGGTTCGAGACTTCAAAGGTCAGTCCATGTCACCTTTCTCTTGGGGAGATCCCACCAGGTCCTGGTTGTGGAGCTAGGATGCCAGGGGCCTGGACAGGGTGGGTTCTCTCTCTACTGTATATATACATTATTCCCCCCCACATTTAAGATATATATACATATATATTTTAAAGGTGGAGGAGTAATTAGTTTAGTGTGAATTCAATTAAAAACCTGTGACATGCAAGTGAAAATCATCCAGTAGGTGGCAGTGTGCAAGTTTAATTTTTAATTTACTTTGCCGCACTCATGACCTGCCCTACATAATAGCAGCTAGACTATTGGCACTCCTCTTCAAACCTGCTGACATAAACAGAAAGCAAATATTGTTTAGTTTGTTTAAAGTACAGCTGTGACACAGACATGCGGTGTTTCACCACTGCTGACCAGTGCGTTTGGATGGGTCTGGTGTCTGGCTCAGATCCTACTTGACCGATCGTTATCAGTATGTAGAATTAAATGGTGATTATTCTGCATGTTCTCTAGTGGAGTTTGGTGTTCCACAGGGTTCCACAGGGCAACATAATCCGTAAGCATGGTATTAATTTTCATTGTTATGCTGACGACACACAGTTATATGTCTCAGCAAAACCAGATGAGAAAAACCAGCTTACTAAAGTTGAGCAATGTGTGCAGGACATAAGAGATGCTAATTAACTTCCTACTGCTTAATCCTGATAAGACAGAAGTTCTAGTCATAGGACTGCATACAGCTAGAAGTAAGATTGTAGATCACTCTGTAACTTTAGATGGCCTTTCTGTTCCATCAAGTGCAACAGTGAAAGACCTCGGTGTGATTATAGATTCCAGCCTTTCATTTAAAGCTCATGTAGATAATATTACCAGGATAGCATTCTTTCACCTCAGAAATATTGCCAGGATAAGAAATATATTGTCGCTAAACGATGCAGAAAAACTAGTTCATGCTTTTATCACCTCTAGGTTGGACTATTGTAATGCCTTACTGTCTGGTTGTTCAACTAGATGCATAAATAAGCTTCAGCTAGTCCAGAATGCAGCAGTGAGAGTCCTCACTAGAACCAGAAAATACGAGCACATCACACCTACCTTATCTTCACTTCATTGGCTCCCTGTGAAATTTGGCATTGATCTTAAGATACTACACTTGACATATAAACCCTAGGGACAGGGGTAGCTCAGTGGTTAAGGCATTGGACTACGGTTCAGAAGATCCCAGGTTCAAACCCCACAACCACCAAGTTGCCACTGTTGGGCCCTTGAGCGCGGCCCTTAACCCTCAACTGCTCAGATGTATAATGAGATAAAAATGTAAGTCGCTCTGGATAAGAGCGTCTGCCAAATGCCTAAATGTAAATGAAATGTAAATATAAAGCATCATAAGACACTAGCAGTTTACGCAGATACTGTGGCGCGAGACCATTTAGCGCCACAGTATCTGCGTAAACTGCTAGCGTCTTACGATCAGCCACACCTACTTCGATCAAAGGATGCAGGCTGCTTATCAGTACCGCGTATTAGGAAAACTACAGCTGGGGGTGGAGCTTTTTCTTACATGACTCTTATTATGGAATAGTCTTCCAAATAGTGTTCGGGACTCAAGTTTCAGCGTTTAAGTCCAGGTAAAAACATATTTATTTAATCAAGCATTTTTATAAATAGATTAGCCTTAGGTAAAGGAGCAGATCTGGGGAACTCATGAACATAGAGTATTAGGTAAACTGGTATGTTTAGATGCTGTCTTAAATTTACATTTAGGCATTTGGACGACGCTCTTATCCAGAGCGACTTACAAAAAGTGCTTTAAAGTTTACATCATTGGATACATACTTACACAGGGTTACCTAGGTTAATAACTAAGTGCCATTAGTCCAACACAACCGGGAAGAGGGTTTTTTTTTGGGGGGGGGGGGGGCTTAGTTCAAGTACTGGAGAACTTGGATTTTGGAGTCTTCCCCACTCTCATTGATCACTCAGGGAGGTGATTGTTTGCTTTACACCAGTTCCCCCTCATGGGTTTCATTTACACTTAGGCATTTGGCAGACGCTCTTATCCAGAGCAACTTACATTTTTATCTCATTACACATCTGAGCAGTTGAGGGTTAAGGGCCGCGCTCAAGGGCCCGACAGTGGCAGCTTGGTGGTTGTGGGGTTTGAACCTGGGATCTTCTGAACCGTAGTCCAATGCCTTAACCACTGAGCTACCCCTGGTCCTTCTGGCTCCTCCCCTTTAGTTATGATGTCATAGTTAGTCCTATCGGAGTCTCGCTTGCACTCTACACTAAATATACATTCACTTTATACATTATGTAACAGCGACCAGACCTAACTGTTATCTCTCCTCTTCTGCTCTCGCCTCTCCTGTTCTCTCTTTCCCCCTCTCTGTCGAGCTACACATGTCGTTCCTGAGCTGCCAGTGATCCAAACTCCCTCTGCCCTCCAGACCTGTCTGACCCCTCCTGATGCCCCTCTTGGTTTGAGATCTCGTCACATGGATGCCCCGTGTGTCTTTTTGGAATGCGTCTGGTGTCTGGGGATGGTGTTACTCTACCATGAAGACAGTTACATTAGGCATTTGGCAGACGCTCTTGTCCAGAGCGACTTACAAAAAGTTCTGGCCTCGACTGGTGTTGACAGCTGGAAGAAACCTTGTGAGAAGCCAGACTCAACAGGGAACTCATCCTCTTCTGGGTGATAACGGATAGCAGGGATTGATCTGCAATCATACTGTGTGTTAGGAGGCTGGAAGTTCAGTATAACAGGAGATGTGGAGAAGTTCATATGGAGTCCAGTTCATTATTACAGGCTCAGGTAGACTGTAGGAAACTCCAGTCCTGAACTATAGAGCGACTGCAGTCACGAGTCCTTAGAGAACAGCTGTCTGTATCAGCCGAGGACAGGACCGTCTTCATGGTATAGTGGAACCGTCCCCAGACACCACAAGCATCCCAGACAGACCACACGGGACGTCCATGTGACGAGATCTCCAACCGCGGTACCCAGAGGAAACCAAGCTCCGGAAGAACATGCAAACTCCACGCACACAAACCCGGGGCGGGATTTGAACCCTCGAACCTGGAGGTGCAAAGTGACAGTGCTGACCACTACCACCACCGTGCCACCTAGAAGCAAGTATTATTTAATGTATTCTGAGTACAGCAGTGACACATCATCATCATCATCATATCCTGAAATCTTCAAACAAACCCAACACACAATGTTTTATCACTGAATTGTTTATTTAAACCTTGAATTAGGACTGGAGTCGGTTATAAGAACAGTGCAGTACAGAGTATGTAAAATGTGGACAGTTACAGGATTCATGACTCGTTTCAGCCTCAGATTTATTTCACATCAACGTAAAGGAAAGTTTTAAAATGCTATAAATAGGAGCGAACAAAACAAAAAAGAGAGAGAGTTTCATTCTACTACACCACACATGCAGCAGTGATTAAAATCTTTATTTCTAGCACAGGAACTACAGTAAGGGATATAAACTGATGTGTTTGTGTTTTGCAGAGTGACAGTTGTTTCACACACACTCAATATACAGCACAAAAACAAAGTGTTTTCTTGTTGTGCCTTTTAGAAGAATGTGTCTGGAGGGCCAGGTGGGCGTGTCTTAATCGGTATATGAACAAAGACAAACCCTTCATCATCATCATCATCATCATCTCTGGCCACAGAATTAGACACACCCACATTTCCATATATGGCGGACCTGTGGTGACACGCTCACACCTGAGTGATTCATATTTCATATCCATGACTTCCTAAACATAATTATTCTGAGCGACCACACCCACATATGGAGAAGAAGAGTTTTTCTGTGATCAGCACTCAGTCCTTATGGCCAAACGCTGTCTTTACACATCAGTTTATTAAATTAAACACACTAAAAAAACTAAAAACAAAATTTGTCTGCTTAGTGCATTAAAAATCACAACACACTATGGGGGGGGGGGGGGGTAGAAGCAGCGGACAAAGTCAGAGTGATGGCTAAACACACACACGCGCACACACACACACACGGCCGCGCGCGCACACACACACACACGCGCACACACACACACACGGCCGCGCGCACACACGGCCGCGCGCGCACACGGCCGCGCGCGCACACACACACACACGCGCACACACACACACACACACTCCTCAGAGGCTGCCGGCCCCCGTGTCCTCTTCTCCTCCTCTCTTGAGGCGTTTTTTAGCCCGGATGTCGTTCATGGCCTCCTCGATGGAGCGCGTGTCTCTCTTATTGGCCACGGGGACTATGGGAGCGAGAGAGAACCAATCAAACATCAGCAAACAGAGGAAGAGACAGGAAGAGAGAGTGATCTGAGTGTGCATGTAGGGAGAGTGACCATAAGTGTGAGTTGATCCTGGAAATGTACAGATCGCTCCACATGCTTCTGCTAGCGTGTAAACCTGTTTAACCAGCAGAGGGCGAAGTGTAACGTTACTGCGCTGTGGGGTGGTAACGGTTTAAGCCTTTCCCTTGAACAAATGAAATTTTGAACACTCTCACACACTCACTTTGTGCTCATCAGGGTTGCCAGATCATAAAATCCCTCTTTGCAATGCTGAAACCCCACCCACTTCGCCTCATATTGCACTTTCACAACTGAGTTTTAAATGTTTTAACATTTTATTTAATCATTACGTTTCCTGAATATCTTGAGAGTTCCCTACATACAGTTGTTCTTTTAGTTTTAAAAGTAAAAATTAGGAAAACGTTTTCCCTTGATGGTGTCCAAGCGCTAGTGAGACACTGGGATAAGTGCGTGTGTGCGTGTGTGAGACTCACCACAGCCGTACGCCCGGTTAGCCTCCAGCGTGTGCGCGGCGTCTTTAGCGGCGGCGGTGCCGATCAGATGGCTGTACTTGTCTCTGTAGTTGGAGCTGGGAGACATCGGCCTCTTCTGACTCTGACTCGCCGCCTCCTCCTCCAACGCCGCCTGCTCCTGAGGGAGGGAGGGAGTGGGCGGGGCAATAGGATATGATCCAATCAGACTGACAGTAATCTATCAGATGTGGAACTTTGAAATATTCACCTGCATCTAATCAGCCAGAGGGAGGTCACATGACCCACCTCTGAGCGCTGCCGTTATACCCTGTAACTCCATACACACCGCACACACTTTAATGTTTAACCTTATTTAATCTGTTAATAATAACTCCGCCCCCACTCTCACTGAAACACAAAGCCATGGTACGAGTGTGTGCAGGTTGAGTGTGTGTTATGAGAGTGATAAATGTATGTGTCTGGAGTGTTGGGTGTGTTATGAATGTTTTATAAGTGCGTTATCCTTTATCCTGCACTTTCTGCTAATTGCACATCTGGTTAGACATAAACTGCATTTCGGTGCCTTGTACATGTGTAATGACAATAAAGTTGAATCTAATCTATCTAATCTAATCTATGAGTGTACACACACACACACACACACACCTTCAGTTTGCGTCTCTCCTCTGCTTTAGCCCGATCCCATTCCTCTCCTCTACGATACGCCTCCAGCTCCTCATCTGATGGGGCGAACTCCTGCACACGTGCACACACACACAGTCATGATCAAACCTAATAGGTGTGTGTGTGTATGAGATATTTAAATGAGCAGTCAGGACACACTGCAGACCTTTTTGAAGAGCATGACGTATCTGCTCTCTTCATCGTCCCCGAAGGAGAAGGAGGTCAGGCCGGCCACCTCGGCCACGTCGTGCCTAAGACACAACACACACACACACACACAGGGAGCAACATGACTCTAAGTATTGGCACCTGTAAGATAACTTTAAAACAAAGGCACGCAGACGTGCTGGACTCACAGGATGCTCCTCTCGATCTTCCCCATGGGCTCGTACTTCTTCTTCTGCAGGCTGCTGTCCTGAATGAAATCAGACACGTCCTTCTCCATCTGATCCCAACATCAGCAACAAGACAGGTCAGTCAGATCACACACACACACACACACACACACACACACACACACACTTTCTCTCGTACCTTCTTCCTGAACTCGGCTTTCTTCCTCTTCTCATCCTCCTGCATCTTCTTCATGCGAGCAGCCTGCTCTGTGGCGCCCCCGCAGGACCGTACAGGGAATGCAACACAGAACTTAACCAGTCAGACATATTTACTGGTCATATAGTTACTGCACAGTGAAATTCTTTATTCTTTGCAAGCCTGCATTAGTTAGTATGTTAGGCTGATCAGAGTGTTATACGGCGCCCCCTGGAGGACACAGGGTGAAGGGCCTCGCTCAAGGGCCCAACAGGGGTGACCTGGCAGAGCTGGGACTCGAACCCTCGACCTTCTGATCAGTAACTCAGAGCCTTAACACACTGAGACACCACTAGAACACAGACATTTTGAAAATGTTCTTATTTTTTTTGTACATCATTATTTGTGGTCCAGCCCACAGTTCACCCTAAACATCACAAACTTCAAAGATGTTTTTTTTGTCTCTTGTAAATAAAACTTGAATATCAATTCAAAGGAAAAAAATATCAACAAACCAATGTTTTATTAAAAATCACCAGCAGCCGCTTTTCTTATTTTTGTTAAAGACTCCTAAGAAGGCGGATTTGTGATTTGGGACACAGCCCGTCCAGTTGCTATTGAAACACTACGGAATAATCAGAAGCAGCCAATCATAATCAAGGGCAGCCGTGACGTCACCAGACGCGGCCCCATTTCCTCGCCTGTGATTGGAGGATTTCTCCTGTGTGTGCTGAGCGCTACAGAGGCGCAGCGGCGGCGCGGCTTCGGTCACAAAAATGTAGGAAAAACACCAAATACTCCATGTGACGTCATCCCCTATTCTGTGGTGTTTCCCGAGTGTGTGTGTGTAGACGGTATTAAAGTGTTTAACGGTTCGTACCTCGAGCCTTACGGCGACTTTCCTGGTCGCCGACCGTTGGAGGTTTTTCCATCGAGCTCAGGATTGAACCCAGGAGGTCCGCCATCTTGGCCCGAATGAGTCTAACCGGAAACCGGAAGTCTTATGAGGAGCGGCGGCGTTAGTGCGGTGTTCAACCGCCAGAGGGCGCGCTTTAACACTCTAACTCTCTCTATATCACTCTCTCTCTCTATATCACTCTCTCTCTCTATATCACTCTCTCTAAATCACTCTAACTCTCTCTATATATAAATATTGATGCTATAAATCCATCTTTATTATACTCAAATTAAAAAGGGATTCGAATAAACTTTTATATTTAAATAGATTTGTATATTCAAATAGAACTGCAGGGTTCAACCACTAGAGGGCGCTCTCTATAGGTACATTAATGCAATAAATCCATTTTAATATATATTTACACAGATAAGACGGCTCTTTTAGCCATATATTACTAATAATAATACTATAATAATAATAATTTATAAACAATATATACAAGATATATGTGTGTGTATGTGAAGCAACGTGCCGTCATCGAGTTCTTGACCAAGGAAGGGTCCAGGCTGTCGGACGTCCCCGAAGGCTGCAGGACGTCAACGGAGACGACACTATGGACAAGAAGAGCAACGTCCACAGATAGATAAAGACAAGCCGCGCAGCGGGAAGCACGAATCGCCAGCGGGTGGACGAGATGATCCGCGCTGACGGATGGACTGCGGGTCACAACACCGTACAGAAGATGGTGGGAGACACGGGGTATCGGGACGAGTCCGGACCGCTCAGACGTCCGGCGGGTCAGTCGGGTAAGGGAGAGGGGCGAGGGGGTAGCGGCCGCGCACACCCGAGTGTGTTCGAGGAGACCCGGGTCGAGCGATGGGGACGATGTCGAGACGTACTGTTTATACATATGTACCACCCGCATCAGTAATTAACAATCTTATGCCCACTATCGCATGGTGTGTGTGTGTGTGTGTGTGTGCAGTCAGCTCGCTGCCGCTCCAGTGTTTTGGCGGAAGAGGTGACAGAAGAGGTGATGGCGACGCCCTTTATGTCCCGTATTATACTTTATATACGTATAGAAAATACAATGCTTTGAATGTGTTTTTTTGTCTCACATTTTTACGTTTCATATGAAATTATTACATATTCCCAAAAAAAAATTCTAAAAACACATTAAATCTTTAACAAGAAACGAAAAAAACGAAAGCAAGTCAAAATGTGAATTTGTTCCAGTATCTATATTTTCTTAATAACTTGAGTAACTCGACTCTGGCGTGTGTTAGGACAAAGAAAAAAAAAAACTGAACCTAGAAAGTGAGTGAAGGAGTTTCTGGTCTACACTCGAGTCTTGGTGTTAAATCTTAAACAGGACGCGTCAGGAACACAAAACTTCACACAGGTAATAAAACAGCTACATTAAAGTTACTTAATGAGTGTGTGTGTGTGTGTGTGTGTGTGTGTGTTCAAGATTGCGATTTTATAGTGTTCAGGTGGAGCTAAAAGAATAGACCAGAGAGAGACAGTCAGAGAGAGAGAGAGACAGTGAGAGAGAGACAGGGTGAGAGAGAGAGAGAGAGACAGAGGGTGAGAGACAGTGAGAGAGAAAGAGAGAGAAAGAGACAGTCAGAGAGAGAGAGAGAGAGACAGAGGGTGAGAGACAGTGAGAGAGAGAGAGAGAGAGAGACAGTGAGAGAGAGAGAGAGAGAGAGGGTGAGAGAGAGAGAGAGAGAGAGACAGTGAGAGAGAGAGACAGGGTGAGAGAGGAAGAGAGACAGGGTGAGAGAGAGAGAGAGAGACAGTCAGAGAGAGACAGTGAGAGAGAGAGAGAGACAGTCAGAGAGAGAAAGAGAGAGACAGTGAGAGAGAGAGAGAGAGACAGTGAGAGAGAGACAGGGTGAGAGACAGTGAGAGAGAGAGAGAGAGAGAGAGAGAGAGAGAGAGGGTGAGAGACAGTGAGAGAGAGAGAGAGAGACAGAGGGTGAGAGACAGTGAGAGAGAGAGACAGAGGGTGAGAGACAGTGAGAGAGAGAGAGAGAGAGACAGAGGGTGAGAGACAGTGAGAGAGAGAGACAATAATCATCACTGAGACTGGATTCACACCAAGAAATTCACATCAGTCTTTTTTAATTTAGGGGCAGAAAATATATTGAGGTGTGTGTGTGTGTGTGTGTGTGTGTGTGTGTGTGTGTGTGTGTGGCTGCATGGACATGACAGGAACCTCATCTTGTTTTTTTTTTCTTTTATATTCGTTGTTCTGAAAGTCCAATAAAGGCACCAGGTTCTGAGCCGAGTCTCTCACGGTCTGTGTGTGAATCAAAACACACACACACACACACACACACACCCTGAGGATGGCTCAGAACCGGCGCTGGCCCGAGCTGCAGCGGTGATCAGGAACTCTACGAGTCCAGGAAGTAGATCTTGTAGAACTTGTTCATCTGCTCGAGGAAGATGAAGGTGAGGACGGTGTGAGGGCCGAGACGGGCGTAGTACGGAGTGAAGCCCTTCCACAGGCTGAAGAAACCCTCGTTCCTCACCACCTTCATCAGCACGTCCTACACACACACACACACACACACACACACACACACACACACACACACACACACACACACACACACAGGGGTTCAGTCGTAAAGGTCACAGGACTCTCACTCACACATTTGTGCACACACACACACACACACACACACACGAGGTTACACACACTCAGGAACTCACTCTCTCACACACAGACAGAAAAACACTCACAAGTCCGTTCCTGTACTCTGGTTTGCCGTCGATCATGCGCATGTTCTGAATCCTGGAACGGAAACACAGTGTGAGCTCAACTTTATACACACACACACACACACACAATATAAACTTTACTCTCTCTGTAATCTATACTTCTGTCTGCCCTAAAGCACAGACAGACAGGCACCAAGGTCTCTAAACGACTTTAAAAATTATTCTAAAACAAATATTTTCTGGAAATTATACTTTTTCAGTAACAAACTTCTGCGATTTCTTTTACTGTTTATTTAATCAGATGTGTTTTTCATTTATTCGTTTATTTTTAAACTGACTCATGTTTTCATTAACACTGTATTGATGTGAGCGCTCCATCTAGTGGTTATTTCACGCAGGTGCAGACGTGCACGCCTCAGCAGTGTGTTTACTCTGTACCTGGAGACACGTTACACCTAAAACACCTTAAAATTCATTAACCAGGAGAATCAGGGTGAAGGTGAAGAGTGTCGCTTTTCTGAACAAAGCCAAATCACACACCGTGTGTGTGTGTGTGTGTGTGTGTGAGAGAAAGGGCAGGGAAGAACACGCAACAACAACAAAGCCAATGACACACACACACACACAGAGACAGGTATGAACAGCATCTGGATCTCAGCGCCGTTTTCAGAACGTTCAGACAGGAAGTGGAGGCGGGACTGGACCTGGTTTTGGCGATGTCGACTGGCATGGAGGCGGCCGTGGTGACCAACCCGCTGATCATACTGGCGCAGAAATGGCACAGGATATCATCAGAGAAGTACCCTGCCAACACACACACACACACACACACATATAAGCATACCAGTCACTAAAATAATCCATGACTTTTTTATTTACTTAAACCCAGTGATGAACTCAGACATGCAGGACAGGAGACGTGGGAATCCGTTAACAATAAGACCAGGAAACACCAGAAACATGAACATGAGGGGAAACGATCATCACAGAGCCGGAGATCAGAAGCACACTGATGATTACGTTAGATTTTTGTCCAGACAACATTCACTGTTCGATTTGTATCAACATATTACATGTTCTCAAGTAATAAAAACTACAGGACAAATATCTACTGAACCCTGAAACACTTTAACGTGTTGACTGTTTAAACGTCACGGCTCAGGAGCCATAACACAGTAAACACTCTATATAACACGCTGTGTCACACTCCAGTCCAGGAGGTGGCGCTCAAACTCAAAGATGAAGAAAAAAAATCTTTGTTCCTTCTGCAAAAGCTGTGGCATCAAGTACAATTTTTTTCAAGTAAATCATCAATTTTAGACGTTTTAACATTTAAACATTTATGTGAATAAAGTGTGAATCGATTCTGAATCAAAAACTAACTGGATCAATAAAACAAAGTAAATCACAAAACCGGTTTAATCACAGCTCGAAATCATAGGGTTAGCATTACATCACACGTGTCCATGTGTCTCCGTCTCTCAGGGTTAGCATTACATCACACGTGTCCATGTGTCTCCGTCTCTCAGGGTTAGCATTACATCACACGTGTCCATGTGTCTCCGTCTCTCAGGGTTAGCATTACATCACACGTGTCCATGTGTCTCCGTCTCTCAAAACTCTCTCTGTCTGTCTGTCTGTCTCTCTGTCTGTCTCTCTGTCTGTCTCTCTGTCTGTCTCTCTGTCTGTCTGTCTCTGTACTTCCTGTCTGTGTAAACTGTTTTCTACTAAAAGCTGGACACGTTTGAACACGAACTCATTAACACAAAGACTCCGAGAGGGACATGAGAACGGCCCAGACTCACACGTGGACAGAAAACTCTGAGCAAACTGATCGGCTGCTGAAAACACACACACACACACACAGTGACGCTAAATTTAAGGTGGAGCTGCTGCAGGCTAAATGCGAGTCCAGCACTGACAGAACACACACACGCGCTGTATATATACATATACACACATCTACTGACTTCATTTGTCTCCATTTCCACATGCTGAAGGTTTTTGCGCGGTTAGGGGCGGAGCTTAATGTTAATGATGATGTGATGATGCAGAGCCTCACCCGTGTCCAACAGAGCCTGTTTAGACTGGGAGTAAGACGCCAACTGGGCCGCGTTCACTACCACTGCCCTGGCCATGGTGGGTACACAGCCCTGTAACACACACACACACACACACACACACACACACAGTGAATTAGAGTGACCCAGTTCTACACCCCAGATTAAACACACCCCGTCATTAACACCCACAGACTCTATAATACCAGCCAGTACCAGGAAGTGGGTGTGGCCTATGTGTTATGGGCTCTCTCACACACATACACACTGCCTCACTCTCACACACACCATTCCTGAGCACCTTGAAGAGCAGTCTGAAGTCTCTCAAGCGTCTGAGGTGGTAGAGACGCTGCCGGGCCTTTTTCACCACGGTGTTGATGTGACAGGACCATGACAGGTCCTGCGTGATGTGAACACCGAGGTATCTGAAGCTGTCCACTCTCTCCACTGGGCTCCTGTTGATGATGGGGGTCTGGTAGTTCCTCACCTGCTTTGTACTAAAGTCCACCATCACCTCCTTTGTCTTGCTGACGTTCAGGAGGAGATTGTTTCTCTGGCACCAGTTCTCCAGATTTCCAACCTCCTCCAGGTAGGCCGTCTCATCGTTGTTGGTGATCAGTCCCACCACGACAGTGTCGTCAGCAAACTTGATGATGGTGGTGGAGCTGGTAGTGGCCACGCAGTCGTGGGTGTACAGAGAGTACAGCAGGGGGCTCAGAACACAACCCTGGGGGGCTCCAGTGCTGAGAGTGAGGGAGGCTGAGACGTGTCCGCCCATCCTTACTGCCTGTGGTCTGCCAGTTAGGAAGTTGGAGATCCACTGACACAGAGATGAGCTGAGTCCCAGGTGCTCCAGTTTGGTGGTGATTGTGGAGGGAATTATGGTATTAAATGCAGAGCTGTAGTCGATGAAGAGCATTTTCACATAATTCCCCCTCCGAGTGTCCAGGTGAGTGAGAGATGTATGGAGGAGATGAGAGATGGCATCATCAGTAGAACGGTTGGGGCGGTATACAAACTGTAGAGGGTCGAGTGTGTCTGGTAGTGAAGAAATGATGAAGTCTCTGACCAGGCGTTCAAAGCACTTCATCACTACTGAGGTGAGGGCTACAGGGCGATAATCATTGAGGAAAGCAGGATGTGGTTTCTTTGGGACAGGAACAATAATGGACTCTTTGAAGCATGTGGGGATCACCGACTGAGATAAAGAGATGTTGAATATCTCAGTGAAGACAGGTGCTAGCTGGTCTGCGCAGGCTCTGAGGATACGACCTGAGATGCCGTCTGGTCCTGCTGCTTTTCTGGTGTTCACTCTTTTGTTCACTCTCTCTCGCATATTATTATGCACATCAATCCCTGCTATCTGTTATCACCCAGATGAGGATGGGTTCCCTGTTGAGTCTGGTTCCTCTCAAGGTTTCTTCCTATTACCATCTCAGGGAGTTTTTCCTTGCCACTGTCGCCGTCGCATTCACATTTCATACAAACTTAATTCCTTTGATTGTGTAAAGCTGCTTTGTGATGATGTAAATCGTTAAAAGCGCTATACAAATAAAATTTAATTGAATTGAAGGCTCTCCTCACGTCATGCTCGGAGATGATGAACGCGCTTCCAGTGCTGGCAGTGTCGTCCTGTCTGCAGTCGTTAGCATTAGCATTGCTAGCGTTTTTAGCTGCAGCCTCGAAGCGAGCATAGAAAGTGTTCAGCTCGTCTGCCAGTCAAGTCCGCATTCATCATACCGGTTGTTGGTTTTTTATAGTCTGTTATTGTCCTTAGTCCCTGCCACAGGCTCCTGGAGTCACTCTGTTGGAGCTGTCACTCTAGTTTCCTCCCGTAGCGCTGCTTTGCTTCTTTCACCGCCTTCATGACGTTATATGACGCGGCCTTGTACGGCTCCATGTCCCCCGCATTGCGGAGGGTTTTATCCACCCATGGCTTCTGGTTATAAAGTGTTCTGATAGTTTTTTTCTCCACGGTATCATCCGCTAGTTTCCCGATGAATCCCACAACTGCTTCCGTAAACACGCTGACGTCATCGGAGCTGTTTTGGAACATGCCCCAATCTGCGTTATCAAGTGCGTCCTGTAACACGGCCACTTATTGGTCCGTCCAGCGTGTGACCAGGAACCGGAACTTCCTGTTTCAGCCTTTGTTTGTATTTTGGCATGAGAAAGATGGCGGCGTTGTTGGATTTCCCAAACAAAGGGCGAGATTGTGCCTTGTAGCCGTCCTTGACTGTAGTGTAACAGTGGTCCAGTGTCCTTTCGCCCCTGGTGGATGATGTGTTGATAAAGGTTCGGTGCTGCGCGTTTGAGGTTGGCATTGTTGAAATCCCCCGCCACAATAAGCGCAGCGTCCCGGTGCCGTGTGAGTGTCTCGTGCAGCTCGCATAAGGCAGTGTCCGTGTCCGCTTGTGGTGGAATATAAACAGCGTTGATTATGACCGATGTGAACTCCCGAGGGAGATAAAAAGGACGACACATGATGGACAGTAGTTCCAGGTTTGGTGTGCAGGAGCGTGTAAGAGGAACAACACATGCACTCTCACACACACACCGTCTCTCACACACACCGTCTCACTCTCTCACACACACACACACACACACACCGTCTCACTCTCTCACACACACACACACACCGTCTCACTCTCTCACACACACACACACACACCGTCTCACACACACACATACACACGCACCATTTCACTCACACACGCCCTGTCTGTCACTCACCCTCCACAGTGTTGTAAGCCCCTCCTCTCTGGTGATTCGGATGAGGGCGTTAAAGACATTTGTGTAACCCCTCCTCTGATCAAGGGGAAGACTGATGGGGGGAGGGGAGATTATTATGTCAAAAATTAATTGTGGAAAATTTAACCAAAAATGAAAAACAAGTCACACACACACATACTGTACACACACAGCTTCTCAATCAGTGCTCACCGTCCATCTGCAGTCATACGGATGAGCGCCACCTCAGCAGGAGTGCCCACGAACGCCCCCGTGGCTCCGGCCGTCATTCCTATTAGTGCCTTCATGAAGAAATTGGGAGGAGTCCCGTCTGCCTTTGTCAATTTCTCAAACAGAATCGTGTAAATACCCAGACGAGTGGTGGTGTAGGTCGCCTGTCTGAGGAGACCGGCCGAGAGACTGCAGAGAGACAGAGAGAGAGAGAGACAGACAGAGAGAGAGACAGAGAGACAGATGGAGACAGACTGGCATCACAGAGTGTGCGCTCCATATCTCCCCTTGACTGTCCAGTACATGTGCCCCGTCTCCCCCCTTACTGCCCCTCACCTGGTGTAGATTCACCCCTCACACAAGGTCTACACTCTCCCCCTCACTAACTGCCCCCCCCCCCTCCGTAATCGGACAGGCACCCGTCCTCACACAGTACAGACGCACCCCTCACCCCCCTCCTCACTAACTGCCCCCTCACCCTGTGTAAATGCCCCGGACTCCTTCGTTGCGTAGAATGCTGGCCACGGCGTGGAGACTCGTCTTATACTCGCGAGCCTTGGAGCCCTGACCGCTCAGCTGCATCCTGTTCTTCACCAGGTCCAGCGGCTGAACAAACACTGTAGCCCCCATCCTGAGAGAGAGACAGACGGACAGACGGGTAAGACAGACAGACAGACAGACAAGAGGGGCAATGAACAGCTGACTTATCAGAGCGTGTTTGCGTTAGCTCTAACGTTATCTCTAGAGTAAAGATATAAAAGTTTATGACATCAGCCACTTAAAGGTGTAAGGAGTCATTTCCGCAGCGCTTATCTGACGTTACAGAACTCAACTGCAAAACAAAAACAGTCTGTTACTCCATAAAACATTAAGTAAGAGCCAGTAGGGGTTTCAGACATGTGTGTGTGTGTGTTGTTTTCCAGATTTACACAGAGAGAGAGAGAGAGAGAGACCTTTTAAAACTCTTTAACCAGACCTGAGAATAATAAATCACAGACAGCACTTTTCATCTCTTAGGTCTGATCACTGACCGTACAAGAGACAGACACACACACACACACACACACACACACACCTGAATCAACACTGGTAAGATCTCAACCTTATCTCAGTTTGGACCCAAATCACAGTGTGTGTGTGTGTGTGTGTGTGTGTATACAGACAACATGAAGATCGATGGGTTCACAGGACACAGGATACACTCAGGGAACGTTTATATTTATTTAGATCAGATGTTCCCAGTGCTGGTCCTGGAGAATCCTGAAGAGATTCCACACACACACACACACACACACACACACACAGCCCAAGTCTAGGAAGTTTCTGAAGGAGTGTTTCTGCAGTCTGACACCACGTTCCCTCTGACCTTCAGGTGGAGATCAGATCAGCCTGAAGCACATGATGTTGTGATCCTCCATACTGGTGTAGAACACCTTCAGGACCTGCCAAGGTTCCTCGAAAACCACCATCATCACCATCACCACCACCACCATCATCACCATCATCACCACCATCATCACCACCACCACCATCACCACCACCATCATGATGTCTGAGTGCTGATTCATTTATATATTTAATTGTCCACTCTTGTTTTTTTATATATTATATTAGATTTATTATTATTCCATGAATCAGATCGGATTAAAACAAGTGGACATAATAGACTGAGAAGTCTGACACTCCTAAAGCACCGCTCGAACATTACTACCCCCCCTCCCTCCCTCCCTCCCTCCCTCCACCCCCCCTCCACCCCCCCTAACTGCAGCCCGGTTGGTCTTTCCCCTGTACATACCCAGCCAAGCCGCCGAACAGGAACTTGATGGACTTTGGGGAGCTTTTGGGTTTAGCCGAATCCGTCGCTGACGCCATGGCTGCGGTGTGTGTGTGTGTGTGTGTTATTTATCTCTGACACTCGGATCCGCCGCCGCCGCCGCCGTGATCAGCAAGGTGACACACCGGCGAGCGCGCGCACGTACAGCGCCTGAACCAATCAGGAGCAGAGATTTTAATCACGTGAACAGGGTGCGCGCACGTAAACAAGGTTTTAAAACGCTACACCGCAACAAAAAAGCCCCACATAAGTATATACATTAAATAAGTAAACAATACGTCGGAATATTTGATATTAAAATATACGCGTGCGTATAATATCAGTGTTTATTAGAGAACTGTGTGGTATATTTAAAACCAGTCCGAAAGTTTATGAGGGGCCACGTAGCGACCGCCCCCCAGCCAATGAGATTAGCGTATCCTGGTGACGTCACGGAGGTTTAAAGCCGCTTAGCTTCTTTCTGAAAGAAATATAAAACATCCACAATATTAATTATTATGTTTTAAAATATATAGCAAAACATATATTAATAATATATATTACTACATATAAAGTGTTTAATATAATAATATTACAATTGCTGAAAAGTAAATGGTTAATGTGACGAAGACGCAGCCAGGTCACGTGACGTTGGGCGCTCTTAAAGGGACATGCGCATCCACACACAGGGTCCGGTACAATGATTACGTCATGCTGCGCCGCTTATAATCCTCGTGTCCTTGTGTGTGTCCTTTATGGAGGACAGGACTTTCATAATCTAGGGTGCAAGAAAATACTGAAGGTGCGTCCCAATCGGCCTGAAGTACCATGCGAAGTGCACTACATAGTGTGTTCAGCCATGTGTGATTCCATGTGTGTGTAGGGAACAAGTGAACATCAGTTGTTCACTTCACCGGAAAGAGGAATGAAAAATGTCCCATAAGTAAACTCACGTGCACAATACATATATATATATATATATATATAAAATATATGTTTCACAAATGAAAAACACAATTCACAGATGTACAAGTGTGTACAACATTTTTGAGTGTAAAACTCACGAGTGTATCGTGGACTGTGAATGTGAAAATCGTCTTTCGTCTGTGAATCGTCTGGATTTGTGTGTGTGTGTGTGTGTGTGTATTTTTGAGACTTTGCTGGCAGCAGCACTGGTCACTCGTACTCTTTAGCCAATCAGATGCGAGCTCACCATTCGACCAATCACAGCCCTCCGGCAGCGCTCAGGTAGCGCAGCTTTACACACCTTTTACACGATCGAGTTAATTACAACGGAAATCAAGTTTTACCGAGAACTGGATGCACGTCTTAGTTATTATTTTATTTCATAAATGTTTCATTAATGAACTTTGCCGAAAATAACACAGCTAACCAGTTTACCGCCTTTATAAACACTTTAGCCTCATCACATGTTTGTCACAGTTTTTTATGACAGTCACGCGTGTCATTTATAGGTTTTATTAAACAGATTCACAAACCGTCTCTTCAGTCACCATTATTTCTTACAAAATGGATTCCTTGCAATAATTCGAATTATCAGAGGTACTGGGATAAAAGTTTGTATTTCTGATATAAACACTGATGTCTACAATACAAACCAAAATTGTTGGCCAGAAAATCAGGTGTTTTTTACAGAAAAGTGTTGCAATAACACATTTTGCTATACACATGTTTATTCTCTTTATGTGTGTTGGAACAAAACAAAAAGGAGGAAAAAAGCTAATTTTAAATAATGGCAAACAAACCTCCAAAATTCAGCTGGACAAAATTATTGTCACCCTTTAAAAATTGTGAATAAATAAGACTGTTTCAGGCACGTGATGCTCGTTTTAACTCATCCGGAGCGAGTAACAGACGTGGGCAATATAAAACCCACACCTGAAAGCAGATAAAAAGCAGAGAAGTTCACTTAGTCTTTGCATTGTGTGTCTGTGTAACACACTAAGCATGGACAACAGAAAGAGGAAAAGAGAACTGTGAGGACTTGAGAACCAAAATTGTGGAAAAATGTCAACAATCTCAAGGATACAAGTCCATAGACAAGTAACCAGAGACACAAGAGATCTCCAGAGATCTAGATTTGCTTTTGTCCACATTGTGCAACATTATGAAGAATTTTGCAACCCATGGCACTGTAATCTCCCTGAAGTTCAAAAGAAAACAAGTTTAAAAGAAATTCAAGCTGTCCTGCAGGCTTAGGGAGCATCAGTGTCAGCGTGAACTATCCGTCAACATTTAAATGGAATGAAACGCCATGGCAGGAGACCCAGGAGGACCCCACTGCTGAAGAAAGCCAAAATCCTTCTGAACAAATGTTTTGTGGACAGATAAGACCAAGATAGAGATCAGACCAAGATCATTCTACTGTTTCCTGAAAATTGAATGAGGCCTACACAGTACCTACAGTCAAATATGGTGGAGGTTCAATTATGTTTTGGGGTAGTTTTGCTGCCTCTGGCACTGGGTCCCTTGACTGTGTGCAAGGCATCATGAAATTGGAGGATTACCAAAGGATTTTGGGTCTCACTGTAGGGCCCAGTGTCAGAACCTGGGTTTGCTTCCGAGATCTTGTATCTTCCAGCAGGACAACGACCCCAAACATACTTCAGAAAGCCCCCAGAAATGAATGGCAGCAAAGTGCTGGAGAGTTCTGAAGTGGTCAACAATGAGTCCAGATCTAAATCCCATTAAACACCTGTGGAGAGAATTGCTGTTGGGAAAAGGCGCCCTTCCAATATAAGAGACCTGGAGCAGTTTGCAAATGAAGAGTGGTCCAAAATTCCGGGTGAGATGTGTAGGAAGCTTATTGGTGGTTATAGGAAGCGACTGATTTCAGTTTTTTTTTCCAAAGAGTGTGCAACCAAATATTAAGTTAAGGGTGCCAATAATTTTGTCCAGCCCATTTTTGGAGTTTTGTTTGACATTATGTCAAATTAGTTTTTTTACCTTCCTTTTTTTTTTTTTTCCTACAAACACAAAGAGAATAACCATGTGTATAGCAAAATATGCGTTAATGCAACACGTTTCTGTGAGAAATAATTTCTCTGCAAACGGAGTAGGGAGTAGGGAGTAGGAAGCGAAGTGCATTTCAGAATGGAACACAGCCTAAGTTACAATCATAGGAAATGACTTAATGTGGCGCCCCCTATGTGTGCAGGTCCTGCGTACGATCCCCATCAGACACACGACACTGGAAAGCAAGCTAAGCAACTACGTAAGAGTCACAGCCGCATCTTAGACAACAGTGTAAAATGTATTTTTCTTTCTGTTTAAGATTAAACCATTTGGGGCGGCACAGCGGTGTAGTGGTTAGCATTGTGGCCTCGCACCACTAGGGTCCGGGTGCGATTCCTGATTCAGGTATGAGTGCATGGAGTTTGCATGTTCTTCTCATGTTTGGTGGGTTTCCTCCAGGTACTCCGGTTTCCTCCCACAGTAAAAAGACATGCAGATCATGCTCATTATCATTCCCAAATTGCATGTAGTGTGATGAGTGTCAAACGTGTGTATGTGTGTATGTGAGTGTCCCGGTGATGGATTGGCACTCCATCCAGGGTGTAGCCCTACTGTAAGTCTCCTGGGACAGGCTACAGGCCCCCATGCCCCCCTATAAAAAATAAAGTGAGATAGACGATGAGAGAGTGAGTGAAACTATTTGTCTTACATTATACATCTTCTACCGTTATGGGAGCGAAACCTGGAACCTTTTGTGCAGCTCACTTTTCTTTACATAATGTTTTGTATAGACAATGTCCACACAATGTAGTAAAGAAATCCAGTGCTATACCACTAACATTATCTCTAGAATGAAAAAGTTTGCTGTTGCTCGTTATAGTTTGTTTGGAATCACTCACAGCTGTGTTGACTAACTTGACATGCTTGGTCCAACATGATATTAAAATCAATGTAAAATGCTAAAACGATCTGTAAATTCCGTTCTTATTCAGACTAGCCGATCATAATTGTTCCCTTTCACATCATGGAAAGAAGTCAGAACACCAAGTCTACTGCACGTCTATCAGGTCTGTTGTGTTTGGGGCTGCGTAGCTTAAGAGCGGTCAGTCTGTCCATGCAGATGTGTGGGAAGAGATGGCACCATGGGAAGAGGGCAAGCCATCAGGGGCAGTACGATGATCAGGGGGACGTTCTATTGGGAAACCTAGACATCACTGCATTCCAAGTTACACCCCTTTATTTAAATGGTGTGTGTGTGTGTGTGTGTGTGTGTCTGAGAGAGAGAGAGAGAGAGAGAGAGAGAGTGCAGTGGTCGTTCAGGCTGCAGTAATGTGAATGCTGATGTGATGATAATTCCTGCAGTCGGTCCGTATTGTTTAATTCATGCAGTGCGTCAACTGCCAACACCCCAAAACCCCACTACACACACACACACACACACACACGACTGAGTGCATGCACTAAGAGAACACTTCTGTGTTTGTGTGTGTCTGTGTGTGTGTGTGTGTGTGTGTGTGTCCCAGCTCTACTCCATGTCATTTTCTATAAAGCAGCAAACACAAATCACATGCTGTAGCAATATATAATATAATAAACACCTTATTAATAAGAAATATGTTGACACGTAATCCCTATAAATACATTGTAATGAAGAATAAAATGTAAAAATGAAGCAGAAAATACTACAAATTCCTTCCCCTCTTTTGAGCTGTTTTAGTATATTTGTATCAGTGTGTATACAAACATATACATATGTGTGTGTGTGTGTGTGTGTCACTTTCAGCGAGTTCATTAACATCGGCAGGTCGTTGGGGCTCATGTTCTACAAATCCCAAGGCACTGCACCTATATTTACCCATGATGCTTTGCTGCGAGAGGTGACATCCTTTGCAGACTAATGAATCATTTACTAATTATCCATGTGAACACACACACATACACACACACTCACACACACACACACACACACACACACACACACACACACACACACACACACACACACACACACACACACACACACACACACACACACACACACACACACACACTCACACACACACACACACACACACACACACTCACACACTCACACACACACACACACACACACACACACACACACACACACACACTCACACACACACACACACACACTCACACACACACACACACACACACTCACACACAGTAGGCCTTAGACTGATGTGTTTGTAGAAATGCAGTAACTGTGATAGAAATAATAATTAATAAGAAGTAATTAATGTATGTTAATCTGTTAAGTAGTTAAGGAAGTTAATCTGGCTCACAAACTTCATCGTATGACATCATTACCCCAAACGTCTTGTCTTCACTTCTTCAGCTCGATGTGCTGCTCAGACTCATGTCGTTTTTAGATTTTAATCACTTTACAGATACAGCACAACTCCAGAAATATTGGCACCCTTACTGCACAAAAACAATGGTTGTATAACATTCTGCAGATTCAAATGTGTGGGTCATCTACTGTACGTGTAACCCAGCACACACTGGGCGACGGATATTACCTGTCGTTTCTGCTGCAGGTTGCCAACATCCAGTTATATCTGAGCGCTTGCGGTGAAGGACCCTGCTCAAGGGCCCAAACGCTGCAACCCGGTGATGTCAGGGTTCGAACCTCCTGGGACCTTGTGGTCAGCAGTTCAACACCTTAACTACTAAGACACCCCTGCCTCTTGTATTTCTACACTTGAATACAATGCTGAAATCTGTGTGTCAAATTTTTGATATCTTCAAAAACTTCACATAAAATCATGAGTCAAAACCAATGTTAAAATATTTGGCTGTAGCAGAAGGCAGTTTGTCTGGCGAAAGCCCACATCCACGGAAGATCTGTGTAGTTCTCCAAGATGTTTGGAACAACCTACCTAGAAGGATTGCTGCTGTTTTGAAGGCAAAGTGTGGTCACACCAAATATTGATTTGATTTAGATTTCTCTTTTGTTCATTCACTGCACTTTGTTCATTTATGAAAAATAAATGTTTAACTCTTCCATTTTTGAAAGCATTCTTTTTTTACAGCATTTTTTCACACCTGCCTAAAACCTTTGCACAGTACTGAATGTATGGCCCTTCTCACAGTAGCTGCAGTTACATTATCTCATGCTACAATGGCACCTGGCTGTGGGTGAGATAAACTAGGCAGCAAGTGAAACTCTCTTTAATGTTGATGTGTTGGAAGTGTTGTTCCTGGTCTGCAGGGGTCAGGACATACAAAAAGGCTCCAAGGAAGGAGATCTGATGGGTGATGGGCGGTCAATGATGCACAAGGGGAATGAAGGCTGGCGTGTGACGTCCAATTCAATAGAACGGCTACTGTAGGTCAGACTGCTGTAAAGGGGTAGTGCTGGTTCTTATAGATAGAGTCGGTGGGGGCATGCTCAATACTAGGTGAGTGGTCATAATGCATCAATGTAAGCTAAACTCCTAACTGCTGTAAGTGATATACATTTTTTGCTTATTCTTCTATTTTTCTTGAAGAGTGCCAATAATTCTTATCATCCAAAGTAACATGTGTACTGATATTGGGAAGCGCACTCACATGACACACCTGACATCGATTAAAGAGCCTAAAACCATTGCAGTAAGTTTCGTCAGATATTTTAAAAGCAGGCATGAATACATTCGATACAGAGATTGAGTGAATCATTTCTTTCCTTTTTTTGTGTGCAAGACATTAAAATAGAACAGACACAGGCAGAGTTACGGAGGATTTTCTGTGCCCTAGATGTGTATGTACAATGCTCAGGTCAGATCTTTGTCTTCATGTAACTAAGATCTTGCTAACTATAGTACATGACATGAAAAAAGGAACAATTCAATGCATTCAATACAATATTTACAGGTTGTTGTTGTTTTTTTTTTTTTAACATTGACGTCGATGATGTAATCACGAACGTGTCCGTATCGTGCGGCGGCCGTTTGAGCCGTGGGTTCGCTTTAGCAGTAAAGGGATTTGTGTCACTGCCCTGAAATTATTACAGGATTAAAATCAGATTCCAGTTTAAAATCCTGATTTATTCATTCATTCGTTCATTCATTTGTTCATTGTTTGATTCATTGATTCGTTCATCTGTAGTTAGCACTTCATCCTGACTTGATTGTTTTATAAGTTGGAAATAAACTAACTTAAAGTTAGATGTGCACCATAAGATCTCCATCTTGATCTCGGCTGTACACGGTACAACTTGTGAGCAGAGAATTCACACGATTCACCAGGTGAGTCGATTCATTTTAAGAGCGAACAGATCACATTTTCAGTCATCTCTGCTGCAAAGCGAGGTTATTTTTAATAACCATGAGGAACTGGAGGTGGGCCGTGTTTTAGCCTGAACGATATTTCTGGATCGTCACTCTGAGCAGTGAATCGAATAAATCAAATGAATCATTCCGTTTGATTCACCTGAAAAGAATCAAACAGCTTAGAATGGAAAGAGAGTGCTGAGCAGATGAGCAGAGACCACCAGATGCTGCCTTGTGTCTGCTGTTGCCGGGCAGATTCGAGGCTGTGTCCCAAATTACAGTGGTCCACGAGGGAACGCTGAGTAGTGGAGTGACTCAGCAGACAAAATTCCATCGACATCACATCAAAGTGAGTGACAGCGAGCCGGACCCCGTCATCTGGGGGTGAAAATCACACCTCGGGAACTTCCTGACTGCATTCCTCGAGTTCCTCCAGTGTGGTTTATTAAAAAGTTCTCTCTCTCACACACACACACACACACACACAGCTAATTAACAAACATGACATGCTCCTGAAAGCTAAATCCACATCTAACAGTCGTGAATAAATCTCGCTGCTCAACTTATGATCGCGTGTGAAAGTTAGCATCCCTGCCCTTAATAAGAACTCACCCAGCAGGTGTGTGTAGTATCGCGAACACTAGCCGTTACCACAACTCATACTGAATGTAAGTAAAAAGGAAGTAAAGGTAGAGTTTGAGACGGTGTGTTATACAGAAGAGATGCTAGTCAGGCAGAACGCTGTTAGCTACAGTACTGAAAAAAACACACTTCCTGATATTCTAGCGGAAATGCTAATGCTAACTAATGTTTGGGATAAGTAAACAGCACAATATTTCACAAAACTGTAGCTAAAACTGATCACATGGTCAGTGTTTCAGATTTAAGTCATTTGATAAAAGTGACAATGTTTAATGGTGTCAGTGTGATTTGATGACTCTTGCTAGCATG